>NW_024070212.1:102559271-102620806 GCF_014754425.2 Oryx dammah
CCAGCTATAATGCCAGACCCACGGCTCCCCTTCCCCAGCCTGCAGGATGATCCAGCAGGGGGGGAGGTACTGTCATTAAAAAGGACTTTGGGGCGAGAACAGGAAGAGTCAGATGCGGACGAGAACTGCCAGGATGCCCCACAGCCAAGCCTGAGGTAAGACCGCAAGTGCCGGGGAAGGAATTCCTGGCAAGCCTGTGTCCTCATGTTTCACCAAGACGTCCAATGTGCCTCAGAGAAGGACAAGATCAGTGACTAAACATCTCTTTGCCTGGTGGGATCTGGCAGCTGGAAAACCTGTGCTGTCGCCAGAGGTTCTTGTTTGCATCCGGAGCAGTTTTAGTTGCATAAAAAGGGAGGGGTGTGTGTGTGTGTGTGTGTGTGTGTGTGTGTGTGTTTGTGTAGAGGGTGTATTTCCCCCTCAGTATAACATTATTGCTGGTTAACATAATAAATTGGGAAAATGCATCTACAAAGTGAAACCACACAGCCCTGTCTCCCCAAACACTTTCAGCCTTCTAGTGACTTCCTTTTGTCCTCGGACTTTAGAACACTCTCTGCTGTCTCCCTAAGCACAGTTAAGATTCCGTGAGCATTTTCCTCTCGCTCTGAGTCCTTCCTCTGCCCAAAGGCCGCTCACTGGTTCATAGTCTTAAGGTCGTTTCCATCTTCTGCTATTCTGAATACACCTGCCATGAGTGCCTGAGTGTGTGCCGGAAGCTTTTCCCACGTTCTTGAACTATCCCCTTTGGACGAAGGCTCTCCATCCGAAGATCCTCTTTACAGGATGATTCTTGGAGCCTGTGAGAGCTGGGGACCATGCCTCCCATCCTGGGAGCCCTCCACGTTCTTTGTCCCCAAAATGGCCAGAGGACATACCTGCGAGACTTTGCCTTCTGCTCAAGGCCCACAAGGATGCGGGCGTCACCCCAGTGGCCCTGGAAAGAGGACTGGGGCTCCTGAGGAGACGGAGGTTCACGTTTGCTTCATGTATGAAAAAGCAGCCCATCAGCTGGAGATTTCTCTTTGGGGTTCTCGGTCAGACACATGGGGGTCTTGTCTCTGTCATTGACTAGCTGTGTGACTTTGGGCAAGTTGCTTCCCCTCTCTGAGCCTGTATGCTCATCTGGAGAGTGGAGATGATAACGCACCTACTTTCCTCGAGTGGCTATACACGGGAACTGAAATGATGTAGGTAAGGCCTTCTGCCCAGAGTTGGCCGCGGCACTGTAAGTGGTCAGCACATTGGAACCGTTGTTGTTATTCAGTCGCTAAGTTGTGTCTGACTCTTTGTGACCCCGTGAACTGTTGGCTGGAACCACAGATGGCTACTTTCAGTCCAAAAGGTGTCCTCTGACTTCTCTGGGTGTTCATTTCTCCAGGGCTAAATGGGACTGAGGGTGATTTCTGCCTCCCAGAGTTGCCAGGGAGCAAAGGAGCCCGCTGGGATAAGAAGGAACTCCTTGTCAACTGCAGAGGGCGTGGCGGTCATTTACTTTGCACGTTGTTGGAATCTTCTGGAATTCACTATCTATGGATGAGGCCCCAGGGGCAGCTCTGGGTAATACAGCCTCCTCCAGGAAGACAAAGCCTGTCTCTAGCTCTACACACACGCTGGCTCCAACTTCCGCAGAAACCTCCCATCTCAACCCCCAGGACTGGGGTTCACGCAGCACTGAGGTCCAGCCCTGGAGTCATCACTCCCATCTGTGTGTCCACGGCCACTGGCCATTCTGTCCCTCAGGCTTCTCTCTGTAAAGTGGGAGCTCCCATTCTGCCTTGTGGACTTGTTAGACAGAGTAGGTGAGCTCACAGTGCACCCAGTGGGTACTCATTCTACGTAAGTTTCCTTTTCCCCACAGATCCATAGGCCAGAGGGCCCCTTCTCCCAGCTGCCTGGGTGCATCTAAAATCACCAGGCACCTTCCTGGTGCTCTGCCCGCCATGCCAGATGTGATGAGTGGGGGCCAGGCTGGTCTGTGAAGGTCAGAGGTGTGGATGGGCTCGGGGTCCACAGAGAGGGTGAGAGCAAATGGGAACCCAGACATGCCGGTTTGTCCAAGCCCTTCCCCAAGGGGAAGGTGTAGCCTGGGATGAGAGAGCTCTTGGGGTGGGCAGGAGGTGGGATACACAGCACTGCCCTGTACAAGAGCTCTCATAGTGGAGAGTTGTGGTGTGTGTGTTTGTGTGTGTGTGTGAGTGTGTGTGCACCCAGTTCAGTCGCTCAGTCGTGAGCCCTCTGACTCTTTGTGACCCCATGGACTGCAGCATGCCAGGCCTCCTTGTCCATCACCAATTCCCTGAGTTCAC
Source organism: Oryx dammah (assembly GCF_014754425.2). NCBI lineage: Eukaryota > Metazoa > Chordata > Mammalia > Artiodactyla > Bovidae > Oryx > Oryx dammah. The sequence goes on from NW_024070212.1 coordinate 102,561,581, forward strand.
CCAAACTCATGTCCATTGAGTCGGTGATGCCATCCAACCATCTCATTCTCTGTCATCCCCTTCTCCTCCTACCTTCAATCTTTCCCAGCATCAAGGTCTTTTCCAATGAGTCACCCACCTGCAATTATAAAACCAGATCCAGCCAGGAATGTTTCAGGGGACAGGTGTGGACAGTTGCCCCTGGGGTCAGGGTGTGGAGGCAGAGGTGGGCTTCTGGAGGAGGGCATAGCTATCTATGGGAGCAGGTGTCTTCCAGGGCCCTGAGAAGCCCTTCCCGACACTCCCCTTGGTGTTGGCTGTACAGCTCCCTTCCAGAAGCCAGAAACTGACCGGAAGGGCTTAAGGCAGCCTAGACTCCCTCCCAAGGAGCCCGACTTGGCCTGCTTCTGCCTCCTGACCCTACCCCTATCACCTTACCAGAGCCTGGGGGGCCCTGGGAGTGTGGTCAGAGAGCTATCCCCACACCCCATGGCCAGGGACCACACGGAGACCCCAGGCAAGACCCAAGCAGGCAGGCATGGGTGCAAGTCAGAAGCCCCAGGATCCAGGCTGCTCTTCGTGAGCACCTCCTCCAGACCTGGCAGCCTCTATGCCTGAAACCTCACAGCACCTTCCAAGGGTGGTGTTGTCATCACCCCCATTTTACAGAGGAAGAAACTGAGGCCCGCAAAAGTGCCAGAGCCATTCTCCCAAGCCAGCGCTGAGCCCGGAGCCCTGTCTGTGACAGAGTGTGGCACACAGAGCCCCTCACCACGACGCTGCTGTGCGCCAGCTTGCGGGTCAGTGTGCCCACCCCTCCCCCCAGCCCCGTAAGGCAGGCGTCTTCAGCCCCCACTAAACAAACAGGAACAAGACCCCTCAGGTGCACTCCCCTCTCGGAGTGGAGCTGGCTGTGGCAAGTGAGGACTCAGGGCTTTTATTGCCATTTCAGACACACAGGAAGTTCGAAGCAGAGAGATGGGATGGCTGCAGAGGGGTCTGGGGTCTCCCCACTGGGATACCTCAGCTTTGACCTCACGCATAAGGAGAGGGTGGAGAGTTGTGGTGTGTGTGTTTGTGTGTGTGTGTGAGTGTGTGTGCACCCAGTTCAGTCACTCAGTCGTGAGCCCTCTGACTCTTTGTGACCCCATGGACTGCAGCATGCCAGGCCTCCTTGTCCATCACCAATTCCCTGAGTTCACCCAAACTCATGTCCATGTGCTTTCTCAACCAGGCGGGCTGGTGTGGGAGGCCTCCAGGACATGAGATGGGTCAGCAGACACCGCCTGGCCTGATCAGCAGGTCCATCCAGGGTGATCTCGGCCTGGCAGTCACAGCCCAGTGCCAAGAGAAAGGCCTGCGCTCGCTGGCATTTCCAGAACTGCCAGGCACTAGGGTGGGGGTCAAGGGTTGGTACCCATCACAACTCTCAGCCAATGGCTGAGATGTCAATCCACCCTCTAAAGTCGATCCAAAATAACTTAATTAGCCTGAAAGAGCTGCTGGCAGCCTGCCGGGGTGGGATGAGGGAAGGGTAGCAGGAGGAGAGCCCCCCCAACATGCAGGGAGGAACCTTGACAGGAAGACAAGAGCACACCCATTCTGTGGACTGTACCCTTTCCTCATCACTGGGACTCGACCCACCATGGCTCTGCCAGGTCCGGCCAACTGAGCCCACTGGACAGATGAGGAAACTGAGGCTCAGAGGGGGCCATGATGCGCTATGCTGTATTCATGGCAGATGGGCACTTTGAAAGTGGGGTGATGCTAGTTGGGGGAGGGGAGAGTTCAGCCCTAGAAAAGCTGGTGGGGTCTACTAGGGAGAGAGATTAAGGTGCCAGCAACATACCATCTAGCCAGAGGGATCCCAGGTTGACATCGGAAGGGACTCGAGGCTGCAGGAAAGGACCTGAGTCTAATCTGGAAGAAAAGAGTGGGTGGCATGAGGCATAGAGCTATCTACCTTGAGAGTCCCAGCACTGCGGGTCCTTGACCCTCTGGCAGAGGGGCTTGGCCAGAGCCAAGTCTCTGATAGGGTGGCACCTAGGATCCCCTGCTCCCCGCAGCCCCCAGGACATGGCATGGCAGTGATGGGGGGTGATCAGGGTAAGGCAGACACGTAGCCACTGCTGCCCTGTCAGTGCCAGGCTGGGCACTGCCCCAGGAACACAGGCAAGGGGCTGGCTGTGTGTGCAGCAGCCCAAAGAGGGACACGGGACTCCCCGTGAGCTGGAGCTCTGCCCCATGTGTCTGCTCCAAGGCTGAGCTCACCACCAGTCCCATCGGCTTGCTCCTCCCACGTCAGCGAATACGCTCCATCAACCACCCAGGTTCCCAAGTCAGACACTGGCTGCCTCCCCTGCTCACCCCCCAAGTCCTGCCCAAGTTACCTCCCGAACCTGTGTAATCTACCTATCCCGCACCCTGTCCCCCATCCCACCCAGTCCAGGCCACCACTGCCCCTCTGGATCGCTGCCAAGTCCTAGTCACCCGTTCCTCTGATCTGCACACTACTCTCTGTCTCCCTCTCTCTCTCTCTCACACACACACATGCATGTGCCCCAGAATTATCAAGGAAATCTTTCCAAAACTCAAGTTCAACCAGGTCAGCCCCATGGCCCTCCCCAGCCTGGCCTTGGAGACTGGGGGGATTTTCCCACTCACCTCACTGAGGTTGGAACAGAGCCACTTAAACCCTGGGCTCCAGATCAGCCAGGTCTGGGTCTGTATCCTGGGTGGGCCCTTTGGTGACTGTGTGATCTTGGATGAGTCACCCCACCTCCCTGAGCTCTTTCCTCACCTAGGAAGCAAGGCTGCCGCGACCTTCCTCAAGAAGACCCCATGGGGCACCAGGGTGGGGCCATGCTGAGCGCCCGGCTCAGAGCAGCCTCAGCACATGGCACCAACGGGCACTGGCCAGCTCCCAGCTGCCTCTCAACACCCGCCTCACATGCTGCAGGCTGCCTGACCCAGCAGCTGGTCCTCCCTCTGGCTCCAAGAGCCCCGTAACACTTGCTCTCCACCTGTCGGTTCTCTGGCCTGTCTCTACCTGTGAGTAGGAGTAGAGCCTGGGACAGGCTCGAGTTACGTTTGATGAATGAATGAATGCAGTCCGAGTGTCTACAGAGGGACACGGCCACGTAGAGAAGCACACAACACATGCAGCCACCCGCGGCTCAGACGGGCTGAGGGCCAGAAGGGGGCCCCTAGGTTGGTCCATTATTACACAGCCCTCGGTGCAGCCCGTCTCCGCTTGAGCCTAAGAAGAAAGCTCAGGACCTGTTTTCTGAAGTTCCAAGAGGGTGTGTGCCCTGCCTGCATCACGAGGCATCTGAGCCTAACACACTCGGGACTGCAAGGAGCAGCCAAGTGGGCCACAGCACCCTACTGGGCAGGGCTGCCTAAAGTGGGGGTGCGGGGTGGAGTGGTGGTCGCCAGCTGGCGAGCGCCTGGGCCTGGCAGTGTCGCCGATCGCCCACTCGCACCAGCTGTTAGTTTCCAGGGCCTGCCCACCAGCTAGCCGGGATGCTGGGCCCGGGCTGCCCTGGGGTGTCCTGCCAGGAAGAGGCAGCCTCTAGGAGGGTGGTCTGGGCAGAGGAGAGGACAGAGGAGGGGCAGAAGGGTGAGGATGCCAGGCTGGAGGAGGCCAGGGCCACCCTCCGCTCACAGTGGGGCCAGAACAGGCTGCAGCACTTCCGGGGCCTCCGGGGCCTCTTCTGGGCAGTCCATGCGGGGCGGGAGGTGAGGATGGGGCCCAGGGCTCCTCCCTCCGCTCAAAACACCGGGCAACAGGGATTCTGGACCCTCGGGAGGGGCGGCGCTCCGAGGTCTGCGGCCACAAGAGGGCGCCCGAGCCTCACCGTGCAGGGAGCCAAGGGCTGAGGCCCGCGGTGGAGCTGTGCCTGGGAGGGGGCCTGGGAGCTGGGACTGAATCCCGGGGCGTGGGATGCAGCTACCTGCGTGCACCCCCAGGCAAAGCCCCATCCACACTTTAGCTCTTTGTTCATCTGACGGCAACACTACCTGCTTCAGTATACATCAGCAGAGTAAGCGCAGGAACACACCAATTGAATGATAATGGTGATGTATTTTACCGATGAAGAGAATGGACTCAGAGAGGTTTAGTGATTTGCCTGTCACACAGCAGTAGGCATGGAGCAAGTTATTCCCTCTGGTGCTGGGCGCTGGCAGAGCTTTGGAGAGAGTCCTGGCACCAACTCACAGGGGGTTAGCAGCACTCAAGTCCTCAGGGCAGGGACCAAGCCTGATTCTGGCTCCCCCAGGTCACCCTGCGCCATAAAGACCAGACCCTTCTCTGGGCAATCACAGTAATGAATAAGAGGTCCCAGCTGTGAGCCCTTTACACACCCATGAGGTGTCCTCATCCTCTGACTCACGGATGAAGGAGGAAGGCATGAGAGAGGTTAAGAACTTGCCAGAGGCCTCAAAGCTTAGTTCCAGTACTTTGGCCCCAGAAGCCACCCCTCCCCTCACCACGCTATGTCCTGGGGAAACTTTTTCCCAAAGGAGCTTCTGGCCACCTCCATCCCTCTCCTGTTCACCCAACAGCTCTCCCACGTGTTCAGTTGGGGCAGAGGTGAACACCAGGCCCGGCCTCATGGACTGACCACCACCCAAGGGGAGACAGATAAGGTGCCCATGACTCATTCAGGGCCAGGGGGCCCCTAACCAGTCAGGGGTGTCAGGGTCTTCTGAGGAGAGGTAACCACTGAGCTGAGTCGCAAGGAAAAACGTAGCACAGTGGCCCTTGCTGGCCTCCCATTCTGGGCCCAGGGGGAGCTCGTGAGTTGGGAGAAACTGGCCCCATGTGGGTAGGAGGAGTGGGCACCCCAAGGGTAAGTCCAGGCCGGTTCTCAGCACCCTCTAGCACCCGGTCATCACAAAGGCATGGTGGGCTCATCAAGGAATCGCCACTGGGTTGTGATTGGTTATGGGTGTTCATGGAGCCAAGCCCTCCACCAGCCTTCCCGCCCTTTCTCTCAGGATGGGTACCCCCTAGGGCTTCCTCGATTCTATGGGGAACAGAGACGGTGGGGTCACCACCCTCTGGGTACACGGGGCACAGACCATTGGGCCACCAACACAGCACCTGGAGCCCAGAGCTCAGAGACTGAGCAGAGCCTGGCTGGAGGGAGTGGGGGCACCAGCCAGGGTCCCAGCCTGCTGCCTCCTGCATCGCCAGCCTGGAGCCAAGCCCAGGGCTGGCACTTGTGCCTCAACGCACCTTGAGGACCTAACTGTGCCCCCCCTGAGACCCTCTTCCCCTAATGGGGCAGTGAGAGGCCAGCCCCAGTGCTCCCTGACCCTCCTGGCCTCTCAGGGCCTCTTGTGCGATTCTAGAAGCAGGACTCAGGCTGTGGCAGCCACCTCTCTCCACCAGCAGCCACTGACAGTGGGGTGCAGAGGGAGCCTGGGGGCCGTGGGGGAGGCTTCTCCCCCTCATTCGTGCCAGTAGTGGTGAGAATCAGACTTCCCCGTTCAAGGACCCCCAGGTGACGCTCTTCATACCCCTGTGACCCAGCCACCCCCTGCCCCTCAGTTCTGGGGTCCATCAGCACCAACAGCCCTCTCCTCCTCTGCACTCTCCCAGCCATCCCCACCCCGGACACTGCCTGCCCCCTGCACCGCCCCTTGATATTTCCCCCCCTCCCACCCAGGACTGGTTTCTCTGTCCACCATCCTCCACCCTTCCCAGTTGGGCTGGCTTCACTCTCCTGACCCCACTCTCTGACCTCATCTCACCCCTTTTCCTCCTCCTGGACTCCCTCCCTATCCAGCCTACACCCCGAGGGACCTTTCTGCATCCAGAGTCTTGAGCGCACCAGCCCTCAAAAATCTCCTACCCCATTCTGCAAAGGCCCAGCCTGGGGCAGACCCACAGCGCTCCTCCTAGAGGATCCCAGCTGTCCCCAGGCCCCAGGGTCCCCCTCCCTTGCCTTGTCTCTCCCCACTTCTGCCTTTCATCAACAAACACACTCACCTCTTGGTAATGATCTTTCAAGCTACTTTCTTAGCCCTGCACATGGCTCCAGCTGGGCCCCATTCCTTCTCCCCAGCCTGGTGGAGCTCTTCAAGCATTACTTGTCTGTCCATCTCTGCCTCCTCAGCCCCCTGCCCTCTGCACCGCAGTCCACCAAAACTCTTCTTATCCGTCACTCATGCTACATCCTGAGAGCGTTAGGTTCCCAGCCCAGGTTGGGGCCAGACAGCTGCGCCCTGCTTTCCTGCCCACTGCTCGGCTCCACGGCCCCATGCCCTAGTGAAGGTCCTCCCGGCTGCTCCTTACTCCCACGGTAGGTCCCTCTGCCATCCTGTCCCACAGAGGACGGAGCTCTCTTCTCGCCCCACATGATCATCCCACACCACCACCCCCCTGCCCCAGTACCAATGTTCCCAAACTCACCAAGGCCGGTCTCCATGCCCAGGGATCCAACTGTTTCTTCAGTGTGGGTCAACCCCATCCAAGTCACTTAATCATGACACAGTAACTTCATGAAGGAAGTACTATTATTATCCCCATTTTGCAGATGGAGGCACCAAGGCACAGAGAAAGTTGCCCAGGGTGAACAGCTGATCAGCCCCGGAGCCAAGGTCTCCTTTCTGGAGATCCCACAAGAGCCTCAGATTCACCATAAACAGAACAAGCTCGTGGACTCTGCCTGGAACGTCTTCTTCCTGGCCAAGCTGGCCTTTGGACCGGATGGTGACAAGCATCTAGACCGTGGGCAATTTTACTTTCTGTCTGCAAAGTACTTAACCCAGAGCTCAACCACAGTAAGTGGCCAGTACAGGCCAGCTGCTCTTGTCACCATGGCCCTCTCCAAACCTCAGCTACTTCTTCTAGAAGATGGGGCTCTTGGGGGAATGTCCGAGCCCAGGGCCTGGCCACATGGAGGAGCGCTACAGCCCTGGCCACTCAGCACAAGAGCCTTTTTGCAGTAAGTCAAAGCAGCATCAATTTATAACGCTGCACGTTTGGCATAAATGCACTATTTTTCTTAAGCCAAAATAAAGCTCCAATAAGCTGTAAAAGCCCTGGAGTTGGGAGGATTCTCTGCAGGGTCAATTAGGGTGAGTTAGAACCTGCAGCTGTGAACTCCTCAGCCACACATGGCAACCTGGGTGGGTACATCCCAGAATGCTAATGAAGGCAGCTGCTCAGGGTGGGGGGGGGCACCAGCTTTGCCCTCGCTTCAGGCCCCAGGGAGAGGGAAAGCCGTGTGGGGTGAGACAGGACGGGACCTCGGCCACCCTGGGCTGTGTGATCTGGGCCAAGCCCGGGCCCCACTCTAAGCTGCAACTTCTTCTGATGGGCTTCCGAAGCATGACTCAGAAGAGGGAAGTTCAGGGCCTGGGGTGGGGACTTCAAATGATGTGTGCAGGCATTTTCATTCCTTGGGCAGAGATCTCAGGATTTGTAATAGTGTTGTAGGAAAAATGGGATTAAATTCGCCAATATTTGCTTATGTACGCAACCATCTCCATAAAGGATTGTGCCCCATCTCAACGGAAGCAACTCCAAAGTCCTTCTTGTTTTGGGCAGGCGAGCGTGTGGGAGGCTGGATTTGATCCCAAGCTCTGCCCTTTACCAATCACGGCCTCTCCAAGGGAGGGTTCCCCCTTGCCTGTTCCATAGGTGAGGAGACTCAGGCCTGACTCCAAAACGCAGCATCTTAACTTGTGTTTATGCATGTGACCCAGGTCCCAGTCTCGCTGACCTCTGGCTTGGTGAGGTCACACCTCTGCCCGCGGCCCTGCACCCTCCCCCAATTCCCTGGTGCCTGGCAAAGAACACAGATCTTGAAACTCCAGAGCTCAGCTCTGCACAAATAGGTGCACGATCAGGAACAAGTAGGTGCCCTCTCTCTGGGCCTCCGTTTCCTCCTCTGAGCCTCAGCAAAATGAGGGTGATGATGATAGCTACCCCAAACAGTTAAGATAATTCATGCAACACAGCCGCGCAGTGCCTGGCACAGGATAAGTGCTCAACCAGCATTCAATCCATTCAGGAGATAGGGTCTATGACTTGCACTCTGAAGATAAGTAAACAGAGAATCCGAGAGGTTTCTTGACCACTTGTCCAAGGTCACAGAGCTCAGGAAATGTGATGGCAGGGGAGGGTGTGAGCGGGGCACGAGCTGAGGCTCAAACCAGGTCTCCTTGTCCCCACTGGGATCTGGATGGAAGGGGAGTCACCGAGCCAAAGCCCCCAGCGCAGGGACAGGGAGAAAAGGGAAGGAGGAGAGAAAGAGGAAGGCTACTGGGACAGAGACAGGACCAGGAGCAAGCTACTGCCTGGGGCAGAGGGCCCGAGCCTGCAGAAGTCAGTGGGCACGGTGCCCGGGCTGGCAGTGGGCACTCTCACCTTCACCCTGTTCTCTGGTGGCTGGAGACATTGACAGCTCAACCGCATCACTCACATCCTAGTGAGGCCCTGAAGGCAGACGTTTTGGGGGTGGTCCATCTACATAACAGCCTCCCACACCTTGGGCCAAGCCAGAGCCCCCTCCCCTGGAGTTCAGGAGCACCCTGCCCACCCAGGGGCTCCCATTCTGGGCTGCAGGGGCAGGAGGTGAGCCGCAGCCCACCTGCCTGAGGTGACCTCCAACCAATCTCAAGACCTAGGGCACCTGGAGGGCGGGGGTAGCCTCCACCCACAGCTGCCAGCCTCCTTGTGCCCACCCGCAGGCCTCACCCATCTCTCCCAAGGCCCCTGACAGCTGGGACTTCCTGCCACTTGACCCAGCCAGCCTCTCGGGGCTGGGATCCTGGCCCAGCCACCCAGATATGGTTACGGCTCAGGCCGCGAGCTGCCTGTGAGGCCAGGGCAAGTGATCCCCATCTCTGGGACTCGGCTTCTCCAGGTCAGAGGAGGGATGAGCTGCGAGCTGAAACAATTCTTCACACCCAGAGGATCTCGGGATCTGGAATCCCAGAAACCAAGTGTTGGAGAGAACTTCGGGCTGTGATTTCCTAACACTGGCCTGCAGCCTGACAAAGTCAGGGTCCCTGGGGAGTCCTGTGAACATGTACATGCGGGGGCTCCCTTCCACCCCCAGCAGATCAGCAGATGGGGAGCCAGGCATTCTGCAGATTTAGCTAGTGCCCTGGGTCTGTGCCTTCCTACTTCTGCTGACTTCTGGGGGGTGGGGGGAAGGAGGGGGGGGGGGGGGCGGGGGGTTCTTCCCAAGATAAGGTGCCCAGGGATCCCTGAGCGTCCCTAAATCTTTACTGCTTCCTCCCTTGAGTGTCCTCAGAACCCCTCCCCCCGCCACCCAGGGCTGGAATCCAGCCTTCACTCCCATCAGCACCGTAGAATTCTCCACCAGCTTCTCCCCATCCTGGTCCTCTTCACCCAGGAGAGGCCACAGCTACTGGCCCTTCCAGCTTCCCCTCCCACTCAGAGCAGGCACCTGCTTTCTGTTTTCTTCCTCTCAAGCCTGCATAAAGAACATTGGATTTAGTGAACAGCTCTGTGCACAGGCCCTGTGTGGATCCCATGTAACTGCCACCCTGTTGAGCTCTAACACACTCCCTTCACCCCCAAAGAGCCCCCGTCAAGCCCCCCACTCACTGCACCTCCCCAGCCCCCCTCAGCAGACCTCTAGCCCCACAGATTAGAAGGGAGAGGCCTCTTTCTAAGCAGCTCTTCTGTGCTCATCAGGTTGGACTGAAACCCCTGAGGACAGCAGCTGGGCTGTCCTGCTGGCTGGCAGTGCCTGGCACAGAGCAGACATTCAGGAAGGGCTGTGGGAGGAAGGACAAGGTGGCTGTAGGCTGCTCCCTGCTCCAGCTGCTGCCGTGATGAGGCTCCTTGGCTCATCATTCCAGCTTCCTTCAATGTCTACCACACTCTCAGCCCCCGGCCCCCTGCAGGACGCCTGACTCATGGGCACATGGTGCAACACCCCCACCTGCCCCAGCCAGGCCTCTGTCAATGCTCAGACACCTCTTTCCCGCAGGGCTCCTGCACCACCCCCAAGCCTTGGCTCCCAGAATCCTGGAATCACAGGCACACAGAATTCCCGGTTCTGCACTCTCTCCCCAGTGCCTCCAGCCCCTACCCACTGTGGCCTCACTTGTCCTGGCCTTCTGTCCCTGTCCCAGCACTGTCTCAGCCCCCACAGCAACCCAGAGCCTCCACACTAAGCTATTAGCAGGAGGTCAGCGCTCCCTCATGCCCACAGGCTCCCGCATGTGACCTGCGACAAGCACCCTCCCCTCTCCAAGACTCAGCTCCTCCATCTGTAAGAGCCCCATCAGGCTATGTGGATTCAGTGGACTCTTCTGGCTTGGATGTTTCCTGCAGATCACTGCCCACAGTTAGTGTAAATAAAAATTTATTAGATAAATAACTAGCCCCAAAGAATGAGTCATCACTGATGGTGGAACGGTAGACATCAGCTGCAGGCCACTTAGAGGCAGAATTCCAAGAGTGGTGGTGAAAGCTGGATTCAGACTGCCTGGGTTGGAAACACTGGTTCACGACTTCCTCATCTGTAAGATGGAGATCACAGTAGGGCAGGGTGAGGATGAAGTGAGATAGTGTACAGAAGCAGCTGGAAGAGTGCCTGGCACTTAACCAGCACTCAGGAGAACTTAGCTCTGATTGGTACCCCCAGCGCCACTGTCCCTCAGCAAGGCTTGGGAGTCCACATCAGCGACCTGCAGGTGGAGCCAAGCATAGCAGCAGTGCCTGACTAGTGCCACCAGAGGGCACCATGACGCAGCCAAAGCCGCCCAGCTGAGCCGAGGGCTCCCTGGTTGAGCGGCAGTGCCAGCCAGAAGCCTGCCAGCTAGCAGGGCGAGGGTGGGGCCTGGATACCCTGGATACCTGCGGTTCTTTCTGCAGGACATGCCCGCACCACCTTGGCTTGATATTCTGCCCATTCCTAGCACAGTGTGTGACCAACAACAACCCAAAGGTTCCCTAATCCTTCCTTCCAGAGCCGTCAGACCCATTTAACAGATGGGGAAACTGAGGCCTGAGAGACGCCAGCTCCAGGTCATGAGGTGAACTCTGGCTTTCCTGCTCAGACTGACCTCCCAGTACACCCCACTAAACACTATGGGTGTGGCGCCCACCCCCACAACCAAGGCTGGGAGCCAGCACCCCTGCCCACCCGACACTCCTTGGGCAGAAGAGAGACACCAGGGGAAGAAGCACCTCTAATGGTGGGGAGACCTCAAGGACGGAGGGCCTGGAGAAAGTGCTGGAGGTGAGAGGACGAGACAAAGAGACATGAGGCGAAACGGGGTGGGCATGGAAGACCGGAGATGCCAGAGAGACCTTAGCGGAAGTGAACAGGTGGAAAGAGACAGACAGGGGAAGAAGCACAGAGACAGGGAGTCCTGAGGGAGAAGGGAAAGAGAGAAGCAGAGGCGGAAGGATGGAGACAGAGGCAGAGAGAGCGATAGAGGAAGAGAGATGGAGACGGGGTCACGGTGACAGAGAGAGACGGGAGGCAGACCCAGCACCAAGGACCGGCGGGCAGGGGAGCAGGCAGCCGTCCTCCTGCAGGGCCACCCGAGGCGGCTGCACTCTGGTCTGGAGGCCCCATCCCCTCCTCCCAGGCACTCAGCCAGAGCTCTTGCCCTTGCATTTCTGTCACACCCCCTACCCCAGCAGGGCTTGCCAGACAGACACCCCCTCTTGGGGGTGGTGGTTGAGCTGGGTTCCCTAGGGCACCTAAGGCAGACAGGCAGGGTCCCTGGGGCCTTGTTGCTAGGAGATCCAGCCCAGGGCCCCAGCCTGTCCCCTGAGCCTCTCCTAGGGCAAAGCTCAACCCTCACCTGGGGGCTCACCTGGGACCTGGATTCCCCCCAGCTTTCACCCTGCCTGGCCCTGGACAGCCTCTGCCCTGTATCTTCTTGGCAGAGGGAAGGCACACCTGGTGACCCAGCCAGTTGCCAGGCCTCCCTGGCTCCTGCCCCAGGCCCCAGGGCCTGCTGTGTTCCTGAGACGCACTGGATTCCCAGGCTTGGGTGCAGGTGGCAGGGAGGTTGTTCAAATCTCAGCCTGCCTCTTACCAGCTGTGTGCCTCTGGGCAAGCCACTCTCCCCCTCTGAGTCTCATCTTTAAACAAGGATAATAACAGTATCCATTTCATAGGGTACTCTAGAGGAGGAAGAGCCATAAAGAGGGCACAGCGGCCAGGATGGGAGACTGGTTTTAAGCTCCATCCCTGAGCCACCTGGGCTGCAGCTGGGAGCAGCCCCTGCAGTCCCTGGCTCTGCTTTGCACCTCCTTGAGCAGGCTAGAGTCTGATTCACAGCAGCCTCAGGGGGAGGGGCTGCCCAGAGCCCTCCCAGGGATCTCAGATACCAGGAGACATGAACACTAGGGGCCCAGGCAAAACCACACCCACATGGTTGTTCGGGCCTGTGTGCTGCTTTGGGGCCTTAGATAAAAGCAACTTCAGGCCTTCCCAGGTGGTGCTGGTGGTGAAGAACCTGCCTGCCAATGCAGGAGACATAAGAGGCATGAGTTTGATCCCTGGGTCAGGAAGATCCTCTGGAGGAGGACATGGCAACCCACTCCAGTATGCTTGCCTGGAGAGTCCCATGGACAGAGAAGCCTGGCAGGCTATGCATAGGGTCGCAAAGAGTCAGACACGACTGAAGCACCTTAGCAGGTGTGCATGTAAAAGCAACTTAGCTTCCAGGCCCAGCTGGCCCATGGGCAGGTCTGACCATTGTCTCCGTTTTACATATGAAGAAACAGAGGCAAGAGTTGTGCCTTTGCCCAAGTTTTCACCAACAGGTCTGATGCAGCTGATGCAGGTAGGTGGCTTCCAGAACCCAGCTCTTAACTTCCAGCCCTGGTGTCAGGCTCCCCACAGGGAGAGGGAAGGCAGAGGGCTTGGGCTCACCCCTCATGCCCCCATCCCAGCTCTGGGGCCAGGCCAGTGAGGAAGCCCTGAAGGCTGCAGGCAGAGCCAGCTCAAGGCCAGGCTGCAGCTTGGGCCTCCCAGCTTTGATTTACCGTCTGCCTCCAGGCTGCAGCTCACCTCAGTGATAAATCTGAGGCTGCAGTGCTGGCCAGGCCCCTGGCAGGTGGCAGGGGGCAGCTCCAGGGAGCATTGGAGCACACCAACAAGGGGAGTCCCTTCCCCAGCCAGCTGGAGCTCCCACTTGGGGGGGCGGGGATCTAAGATCTGGGCCCCCAGCTAAGGCGAGGCTCCACCAGGATACTCTGGGATTCCAGAACCTACACACTGGGCATTCAGCCCAAAGTCTGTGACCTGGGGCCTGTTCTCTGCCTGTGTCACTTCATTGCCTTGGACCTCAGCAGTGTCAGTCCGAGGCGGTGTGTGGGTTGGACGGGGTGGGAGCACTTCTGGCTTCATGCCTTCCAAGTCAGGCCCATAGTTTTGTGGAAATAGACGCTTGAGGTCAAGGCCAGCCCTCTCCCACCCTGGCCCCCTGAACCCTACAAACTCCTTGACCTTTCACTTAAAAATGTAATGAGATGAAAGAGGCCAGCCCCATGCCAGGCTGCCAGCATGAGCCCATCCACAGATGCCAGCTCCCTTCCACTCCCTCATCCCCGCCATGGGCACTGGGCACAGAGTCAGGCTGGTTGGGAGCCTTCTGGATACTTTTCCAGGGACACTGGGCCCTTGGCCAGAAGTGCCTTGCCTGGGCCTCAGGAGATGGGTCCTAGGAGCTGAAAAGAGAACCAGAGGGGACATTGGGTGGGATGGGGACGGGGGGCCACCTGGAGTAGGGGGACACATGTGTCAGCCACGTGTCTGGATGGCTTCCTGGGTGAACTTTCAACCAGCATCACCCACCCTCCCGCTGTCTGGCATGTGGGTCTCAGGTGGCTCCGATGCATTTCCCCCTGCTTTGCCTCCCTGCCCCCCAGACAGGCACACCCTCCAAAGTGAGCTCAAAGCCTGGCTCCAGCTCTTTCTAGCTATTCAACATTGTGCAAGTCACAGGGCTGTGCATGGGGCTGATGTAAGACAAAGGGGCAGCTGGGATGCAGGTATGATCTGGAGACTGTGGTCCTAGGTCTCAGGCTGTCTGTGCGAGCCCATGGAAGAGTGTGGGAGGCCAGGGGCAGGCCAGCTGGGGGAAGAGGGACGTGAGCATGCAAGTGTGTGTGCACGTTCTCACGTGTGTCTCTGTGCACACGTGTGTGGTGTGCTTCTGTCATGTGCATTGCTCACATGTGTGCTCATACATGTGTGTGCATGTGCACACACATGTGTTACGTGTGTGTACACACATACATGTGTGGGCACATAGCATGTGTACATACGCTTGTGTCCATGTCACATGAGTACACTATGGGCGTGCTCTGTGCACACGTGTGTGAGTGCAAGCATATACATGTTAGCGAGCAGGAACGTGTTGGGGCACGTCAGGTGGGGCTTCCTGGCTCCCCTGCGTCCTTCCCCGCTTTGATTCCTTGCCTCCTCCCTCCCTCTGTCTTCCTCAGCCCCTCCCGCTCCCTGCTTCCTTCCTTCCAGGAGGCCCAGCTGAGTGGGAGCTGATCACACTGTGCTCTCACGAGGACCCTCTAATCCTCTTAGCTCCCACTGAATCCCCCAGCCCCTGGGTGGAGGCAGCCCCTGCCCACACTCAGCTGGCCTGGGGGCACCACAGCAGAGGCTCATGGGCTCCCAAGCTGGCCCTCAGCAGGTTAATTAGTAACAGTGAACCCCAAATCCTCACTGGGGCTTGAGAGGGATACTTCTCCATCAATAAGGCCCTTTCCTGCCTGTGATCCCTTTTGGTCCCAACAATCTCTTTTGAGGTGGGGATTTGAATTGCACATTTGACGGTGAAGGGCACTGAGGCCTTGGAGAGGGAGGGGGCTTTTCTGGAGATCACACAGCAGGTCAGTGGCAGAATTCACTCAACTCAGGCCGCTCTCACACCTAAGGCTCCTCCTGGAGCCCCAACCCCCCAAGGGGGTCCCGGCTCTTTGCCTGCTGCCTCCGCCCACCATCCCAGGTTTCCTGGAATCTGACTCTTGAGAGACCTACCTTGCCTCCGTCCATCCCCTGGGGCCGGGGTGCTGCTCAGAACCACCTGGGTAACAGTTGCAGCCTGCATGTCAGTCCTCTGTGCTGCCTTTCCGGAGCCCCAGTGGCTCGGTGCTCACACAGCAGTCAGACCTATGTCAATCTGCTCTTGCAGCGGGAGCACAGAGAGCTGGCGTCACCCCCCACACCCCACGCTCCCCCACCCTCCCTGTCCACATCAGCACCTTCTGCCTTCTCCTCACTCACAGCACCCGGACCACTCTGCTTTCTTTCTGCTTTCTCATCACTCCCACGGTTTTCTTCTTGTAGATTTTGCACCCTCAGATCCCTGGGCCTGCGATGTCTCCTCCAGACACTCTTAGCCTGCCTGACTTCTCAGTGCTGGACCTCAGTGTCCCTGCCCCAGAGAACCTTCCCCGACTCCCAGTCTAGACTAAGCATCCCTGCTATTCATCTCCAAGGCACGTTTCCCAGTTTGCCTGAATACATCCCTTTACGTCTTTATTTGCCTCATACAAGGCTCCCCACTAGAGCATAAGCTTCTTGCCTGAGGTCACGGGAACTCCTATGTCCCTGTATGTCCAACACGAGTCAGAGAGATGCTGGGCACCTAGTAGAGTGTGAGTAGCTCCTCGGTGAATAAATGAAGGGTGGAGAGATGAATAGGCAGGATGTTCCTCCTACGCGCCTGCATGAATGAAGAGCTATGGGGTAGAGAGTCGGGAGAGCTGCCGGGTCCGGCAGAAGCAGCCCTGGTTTATTGCTCATCCTCCAGGGGGAGGTGGGGAATGGGGGTTCACACACACCCCCAGCCAGCTCTCAGAGAGGTCGCTTGGCCTCACGTCCCCACCCTCTGCCCCCAGCTCTGGGCTGGATGCCTGGCCTCTGCCTCCTGAGGGCTCTCTTCCTTCCTCTGGGCACCCCCAGGGGGCAAGGCCCCTTTCCTCTGGGCCCATGTAGACTCTGATTCTATCCCAGGCTGGGGTCCTTACTTGCTGTGTGGCCCCAGGCAAGTCCGTGCCCATCTCCACCTCAGCTTCCTCACCTGCACTGCAGGGGAGTTGAAAAGGATGATCTCTGTCTGTCTAGCTTCCAAGGAGGCCTCCGATTGTCACCTCCTGGTATTGACACCCTGTGTAATCACTGAAGAGACTGAATCAGTGTAACAGATGGAGCGGCCTGAATGTGAGAGTAGAGCTCCTGAAGCACAGCACAGGGAGGCTCCTGCTGCTGATCAGTCTCGGGGGAACCCAGTCGCCATATGGTAAGGACACTCAAGCAGCCCAGGGGAGAGGAACGGAGCCTTCCCACCAACAAACAGTACCAACCAGCCAGGTGAAGGAGTTAGTCACCTTAGAAGCAGATTCTTCATCCCTGGGCAAATCTGCAGACGAACCCAGCTCCTGACCCCAGCCCCAGCCAAGATCTTGGCTGCATGAGAGACCCTGAGCCAGAACCACTCAGCTAAGCCAGTCCCAGATTCCTGATCCCTAGAAGCTCTGTGAGATAATAAGTGCTGATTGTTTAAGGCCACAAAGTTTTAAGGTTACTGGCTACACAAAATAAAGTAATGAATATGCTTCCACTTTCTGTGCCTACCCCAAAGCTCTGGTCTGAATCACTGGTCTTTCAGAAGAGCCCCAGATTGCTGTCACCAATGTCAAACTCAACTAAGTTCAGGGAGGAGTTCATCACATCCCCCCATCTATTTCCACAATTAGCCATTGCCAACTGGCTTCCTCTAGAATCAAAGACAGATACGCGGTGTACATTGCTGTTCAGTCTCTAAGTCATGTTCAGCTCTGCAATCCCATAAACTGCAGCATGCCACGGTTCACTGTCCTTCACCATCTCCCAGAGTTTGCTCAAACTCATGTCCATTGAGTCAGTAATGTCATCCAACCATCTCATCCTCTGTCACCCCCTTCTCCTCTTGCCCTCAATCTTTCCCAGCATTAAGGTCTTTTCTAATGAATCAGCTCTTCACTTTAGGTGGCCAAAGGATTGGAGCTTCAGCTTCAGCATCAGTCCTTCCAATAAATATTCAGGGTTGATTTCCTTTAGGATTGACTGGTTTGATCTCCTTGCTGTCCAAGGGACTCTCAAGAGTCTTCTCCAGCACCACAGTTCGAAAGCATCAATTCTTTGCTGTTCAGCCCTCTCTGTGGTCCAGTTCTCACAACCATACATGACTACTGGAAAAACCATAGCTTTGACTAGATGGACCTTTGTGGTGTGCATTATTGCCTTCCTTATCCCCAGCATCCAGCCACTGACAAACCTGGCCTCTTTTATCTGCTGCCCATCTCTAGAATCCTCCCTCTCTTTACCAAGCCCAGGCGCCCTGCCCCAGCTCAGGCCACACCCTCTCTTGCCAGATCAATGGCCCCTCTCTGGTCCCCCCCCCGCCCTCCATCCTTGCTGCTCCTACCACCCATCCATCCTCCACACTGGCCGCTAGAGGGAGGGACTTCCTAAAACATAGATCTGATCATAATGTTCACTTGCTCATTAATCTTCCATGGCTCCCCTGTTACCTAAAGCCCAAACTCCTTGGCCTGGCTTTGAAGGCCTTTTTTCATCTGCCCCTGCCCCTTACCGGAGAAGGCAATGGCACCCCACTCCAGTATTCTTGCCTGGAGAATCCCATGGACGGAGGAGCCTGGTGGGCTGCAGTCAATGGGGTCGCTGAGGGTCGGACACGACTGAGCGACTTCACTTTCACTTTTCACTCTCATGCATTGGAGAAGGAAATGGCAACCCACTCCAGTGTTCTTGCCTGGAGAATCCCAGGGACGGGGGAGCCTGGTGAGCTGCCATCTAGGGGGTCACACAGAGTCAGACATGACTGAAGCAACTTAGCAGCTACCCCTTACCTCTCCAGCCTCATCTCTAGTTTTTCTTTGTCTCAATGTTCCACTGATACTGAGCCACCTGCAATTCTTGGAAGACAAGAGTTTCATGCTTCCACACCTTTGCTCACACAGTTCTCTCCACCTGGATTCCCCTCCCCTTCTTTACCTGGAAAATTCCTGCTAATCTGTCAAGCCCTAGCCGTCTGATTCTCCGGAGGAGCTGGTCTCTCACTGCATCTTATTGGACTACAACAAACTGTTTACGTGTCTATTTGCCCACAAAGTGACAACCTCAAAAGCAGGATGTGTCTTTTTCATCTCTATATTCCTAGTACCTTGCTCAGTCCCAGCATACAGAATCCATAAATTTCTTAAAATGGAAGACCTTTAGATTGAACTTTAAGGTCAACTCATTTAAAACCCACTTTGGATGGGAATACCTCTAAAAGGTATTACAGACTCTCCTACCTTTTTAAACTAGTTTATGGGACATGATTGAACTTTGCTCCAGTGTATGGTTTGTGTCAATACAGACCCAGGATTTTTCAGAAGGAGCCTTGGAGGCCATCCAATAGAGGAGGGACCTCAGGTCTGGAAAGATCAAGTGACTCGCCCAAGCACTTTGCATGACGAACATTAACGAACATCTGGGCTGCGAGACGGTGACCTCCTTGCTTTGCTCAAGAATTTCAAGCCCTTGCCTTGCCACAGCACTAAATGGCCCCTTTAGTCAATGTCCTTTAAGGTTTCTGTATGTTTTATAATCATCCCATTTCAGCACTAGGCCAGTGTACCTGTCCCCCACTTTACCCCTCTAGTTTGTTACTTCTGGTCCACTGGAGGCAGGAGGATCAGGTGACCAAACTTGATGGAGTCACATGGAAAGGAAGAGTTACAGCCCTGGCCTGAGACCTGGGAGCACTGCTCCTCGGGGGAGGGTGGCAGGACGATGGGACTTTGTGGCCCTCCGACCTCTGCTGTGCCCCAGATATGACAGTTGTCATGAGGAGAGACTGAAGGGTTGGGGTGGTTCTGGCAGAGGGAAGTGTCAGCATAACCAAGAGATCCTGCAGGCAATTCACGCCCAGGCAGATGACTCCACAGGGGAGGGCAAAGAGGTGGCTCTGGAGCCTGGGCTCCGTAAGCTCCCTTCCCACACTTCCTCATCAGAGACAAAGTGCATGGTGCCAGAGGCAAAAGGAAGCAGGGCTGCTGGGGTGGGGTGGGAGAGGGGGACTGGATGGGTGGGAATAGCTCTGTTTAGCTTATCCAGCAAGCAAACAGATGAGGTGGAACGGGGAGCAATGAACTAAGAGATGAGGATTCTAGTCCAGCTTCCACTAACTGGATGCATGTCAAGGGGCAACTCAACTAGTCAATCTAGGCGTCAGTTTCAGAATCTGTGAAATGGGGATGTGTGTGAAAGTTTTACTTGTTTAGTCATGTCCAACTCGGTGCCACCCCATGGACTATAGCCTGCCAGGCTCCTCTGTCCATGGAATTCTCCAGGCAAGAATACTAGAGGGGGTAGCCATTCCCTTCTCCAGGGATCATACCCACATCTCCCACATTGCAGGCAGATTCTTTAACATCTGAGCCACTAAGGAAGCCCTGAAATGGGGATAATCCCAACATCATGGGGTTGTAGTGGGATTAACAAAAATAATGTAAAAAAAAGAACTTAGTTCTAAAGTGCTGCCCAAGGGAACATGGCCTTCATTCACTCATTGCACAAACACTTACTGATTACCTACTACATGCCAGCTGTTCCAGGACCTGGGGCCGTGGCCACAAACATGACAAAGCCCAAGTCCCATGGAGCTGACTTTCTGGGGCGGGAGACACATAAATGAATAACAATGTACTAAGCAGTATCTCAGTCAGAATGGGCACAATTATTGCTGCCGTCAATGATTCTTAAAGCCACTAAGAGTCATTTCTCACTCACACTGTATGTTCTTGGAGAAAATCCCTGTAAGCCCATTTCAAGCTGTCCCCATCTGGGGACCCAGGCTGAAGGAGGCTCCATCCCGAACTTCCACAAAAGTAAAAGTAAAGTCAAGTCACTCAGTCGTGTCCGACTCTTAAAAGGGCACATGGCAAATGGCACCAAAGTCCAAAAGCCCCGAACCTAGCCCTGAAAGTATACAAGACACAACTACCCCATTTCACTTCCCACCAACTAGTAACAGGGTCATGTTCGTCTTCTGCAAGGGATGGGGGAATGCAGTCCTACCCTGTACCCGGGAGATGTATGTAAGTGCAGTGTATTTGGCGGAAAGCACTAATGCCCATTATGGACAGAGTCTTGGCTAAGCACCATGAAAAAAAAAATAGTGTAAAGAGATGTATGGTTGGGGATGAGGGAGTCTGGGAAAGGCCTCCCGAGGAGGTCACATTCAAACAAATATGTAAACAAAATCTGGAGCAGTCTCAGAGGAAGAGCACAGGAACACAAGGGAGGTGCTAATGTCCTGGGGCAGGTGGAGAGCAAGGAGTCCAGTGGGCTGGGGCAGTGAGCCAGGGGCAGTGTTGGAAAGAGAGAGGCATTCAGAGAAGGAAGCAGACCATACGGCCACTATGTCAGCCAGGGCTTGGTCTTTCCTGAGTGAGACGGGATGTTGTTACAGAGGGCTGCAGAAGAGAAGTACCTTTAGTAGATAAAAGACAAACAGTCCCTGGTGTCAGAATGCCTGCAGCCAAAGCCCAGCTCCATCTCCTACTAGCACAAGGCCTTGGGCAAGTTACTTGATCTCTCTGAAGCTCAGCTTCCTCTCCAAAATAGTAGAGGTTAAAGCAAAGACCTATCTCTCAGGGTTATTGTGATGGTAAAATGCCTAAAACAGGGCCAGTGATAGGAACTGAGACTCAGACCGAGAGAGCAGACTTATGGATACGGGCGGGGTGGGGCGGGGGGAGGGTGGGACAAAACTGAGAGAGTAGCATTGAAATATATACATTACCACAGGTAAAAAGTGTTCTTGCCTGGAGAACCCCAGGGACAGGGGAGCCTGGTGGGCTGCCGTCTATGGGGTCGCACAGAGTCGGACACGACTGAAGCGACTTAGCAGCAGCAGCAGCAGCAGTCTTTATCTTGGAGAAGGAAGTGACAACCCACTCCAGTATTCTTGCCTGGAGAATCCTGTGGACAGAGGAGCCTGGTGTCAATGGGGTCTCACAGAGTTGGATACGACTGAAGCGACTAAGCATGCATGCATGCACTGGAGAAGGAAATGGCAACCCACTCCAGTATTCCTGCCTGGAGAATTCCAGGAATGGACAAGCTTGGTTGGCTGCCTTCTATGGGGTCCCACAGAGTCGGACACCACTGAAGCGACTTAGCACCAGCAGCATAGGTAAAATGACTGTGGCCCCAATCAGGAACTCCTTATGGCCAAATTCACACTTAAATTGAATAAAGTAGGGAAAACCACTAGGCCATTTGGGTATGATCTAAATCAAATTCCTTATGATTATACAGTAGAAGTGACAAATAGATTCAAGGGACTAGATCTGATAGAGTGCCTGAAGAACTGTGGACAGGTTCGTGACATTGCGCAGGAGACAGGGATCGAGACCATCTCCAAGAAAAAGAAATGCAAAAAGGCAAAATGGTTGTCTGAGGAGACCTTACAAATAGCTGAGAAAAGAAGAGAAGCTAAAGGCAAAGGAGAAAAGGAAAGATATACCCATCTCAGTGCAGAGTTCCAAAGAATAGCAAGGAGAAATAAGAAAGCCTTCCTCGGTGATCAATGCAAAGAAATAGAGGAAAACAGTAGAATGGGAAAGACTAGAGATCTCTTCAAGAAAATTAGAGATACCAAGGGAACATTTCATGCAAAGATGGGCAAATAAAGGACAGGAATGGTACAGACCTAACAGAAGCAGAAGATATTAAGAAGAGGTGGCAAGAATACACAGAAGAACCATACAAAAAAAAGATTTTAATGACCCAGATAACCACGATCATCATGTGATCACTCACTTAGAGCGAGACATGCTGGAGTGCGAAGTCAAGTGGGCCTTAGGAAGCATCACTTCGAACAAAGCTAGTGGAGGTGATGGAATTTGAGCTGAGCTATTTCAAATCCTAAAAGCTGATGCTGTGAAAGTGCTGCACTCAATATGTCAACATATTTTAAAAACTCAGCAGTGGCCACAGGACTGGAAAAGGTCAGTTTTCATTCCAATCCCTAAAAAGGGCAATGCCAAAGAATGTTCAAACCACCACACAATTGCACTCATCTCACACACTAGCAAAGTAATGCTCAAAATTCTCCCAGCCAGGCTTCAACAGTACGTGAACTATGAACTTCCAAATGTTCAAGCTGGATTTAGAAAACGCACAGAAACCAGAGATCAAATTGCCAACATCTGTTGGATCATAGAAAAAGCAAGAGAATGCCAGAAAAACATCTACTTCTGCTTTATTGACTACTCCAAAGCCTTTGTCTATGTGGATCACAACAAACTGGAAAATTCTTCAAGAGACGAGAATACCAGACCACCTGACCTGCCTCCCAAGAAATGTATGCAGGTCAAGAAGCAACAGTTAGAACTGGACATGGAACAATAAACTGATTCCAAATTGGTAAAGAAGTACGTTCACCCTGCTTATTTAACTTACATGCAGAGTACATCATGTGAAATGCCAGGTTGGATGAAGCACAAACTGGAATCAAGATTGCTGGGAGAAATATCAAGAACCTCATATATGCCGATGACACCACCCTTAGGGCAGAAATCAAGGAAGAACTAAAGAGCCTCTTGATGAAAGTGAAAGAGGAGAGGGGAAAAGTTGGCTTAAAACTCAACATTCAGAACACTAAGATCATGGCATCTGGTCCCATCACTTCATGGCAAATAGATGGGGAAACAATGGAAACAGTGATAGACTTTATTTTCTTGGGCTCCAAAATCACTGCAGATG
This sequence comes from Oryx dammah, assembly GCF_014754425.2. Taxonomy (NCBI): domain Eukaryota; kingdom Metazoa; phylum Chordata; class Mammalia; order Artiodactyla; family Bovidae; genus Oryx; species Oryx dammah. The sequence goes on from NW_024070212.1 coordinate 102,584,365, forward strand.
ATGACTTCATCCCTGAAATTAAAAGACACTTGCTCCTTGAAAGAAAAACTATGACCAACCTAAAGCAGAGACATTACTTTGCCGACAAAGGTCCATCTAGTCAAAGCTATGGTTTTTCCAGCAGTCATGTATGGATGTGAGAGGTGGACTCTAAAGAAACCTGAGCGCCAGAGAATTGATGCTTTTGAGCTGTGGTGTTGAAGAAGACTCTTAAGAGTCCCTTGGACCACAAGGAGATCCAACCCGTCAATCCTAAAGGAAATCAATCCTGAATATTCAGTGGAAGGACTGATGCTGAAGCTGAAGCTGCAATGCTTTGGGCACCTGATATGAAGAACCAACACATTGGAAAAGACCCTGATGCTGGGAAAGATTGAAGGCAGGAGGAGAAGGGGATGACAGGATGAGATGGTTGGATGGCATCACTGACTCGATGGATGTGAGTTTGAGCAAACTCTGGGAGACGGTGAAGGACAGGGAACCCTGGCATGCTGCAGTGTATGGGGTCACAAAGAGTCTGACATGACTGAACGACTGAACTGATCTGTAAAATGAAAGCTGCTGTATAACGCGAGGAGCTCTACCTGTTGCTCTGTGACAGTCTAGAGGGGTGGGAAACGGGAGGGAGGCTCTAGGCGGAGGGAACGTGTGTATGTGCTGTGCTGTGCGTAGTCGCTCAGTCATGTCTGATTCTTTGTTACCCCAGGGACTGTATGTAGCCCAGCAGGCTTCTCTGTCCATTAAATTTTCCAAGCAAGAATACTGGAGTGGGTTGCCACTTCCTCCTCCAGCGGATCTTCCCAACCCAGGGATCCGACTCGCATCTCCAACTCTGCATTTGCAGGTGGATTCTTTAGCACAGCGCCGCTTGGAAAGGGCCACCACCAGGATCCAACTCCAACAGAGATTTCATCTTCCTTCTCTTGAGGCCCAGAGCCTGCCAGACATGAGTCTTTCCCCACCTCTCCTCAGCCTCCACATCTGCTAGGAGGGACCAACCCTCCCCAGCTGTCTAGGCAATGGAGCCCGGAGCTCCCTGGTGAGCAGTCTCTCCCCCTGCCCTGCGCAGCAGGTGGGTGCTCCCACACTGCGGGACAGATTCCTAATTGCCTGCACTCTCTGCCCTCTATCCCAGGGCGGGGGCTGGGGAAGCTCTGGGTCCCTCCCCTACAGTCACCCCCCAGCTTCGTTCTGGCAGCCAAGCTCTCTCTCGGGCAGGAGCTGGCACCTCACCCAGGAGGGGAGAACAGCTGCGGAGATGGTGGGAGAATTCCTCCCGCTGCTGGATTTGTAAAACAATTGATTAAAGACAATGCAATTAATTATTCCTTGATGAAATAGTGGAAATTACCCCAAGAAAATGAAGATTTCAGCAGCAGAACATTAAATCCCTCTAATTATGTCATTTCTAAAAAAAGGGGGAGGGGGATATAAAGGGTTGAAATGGTGGGGCGGAGGGAGGAAAAAAGTATAAAAATAGATGGGGTGACTCTGGGGCTCCTGCAGGGTGAGCAGGGGCAATATAAGGGGTCACCGCCCTGGCCTGGACCACGTTGTTCGAGGGGAAAGTCTGAGGTGACAGAGCTCTCGGCGGGGGATGGCAAGCAGCCTGGCAGGCCAGACACTGGGATACGTGCCTTGGGTGCATTAGCAAATTATCCTCACTCTGAATCCCGGTGCCTTATTCCTGTTGTACATAGGAGAGAATGAGGCTCGGAAGGGGCACGTGACTTGTCCAAAGATGAACTACTAATTAGTAGAGACAGGCCACAAACTTAGGTTTAACTCCAGAACCGGTGCTTTTTCAACCCCACCTGCTGCAGTCTACGGCAGTAGCCCCTGCAGATGTCCTTGGCAGAAGTGGCTGTGACACGAGCTTCCCTGAGGGTCTCAGCGGCTCACTGAAGGGCTGGGTGTGGCAGGGAGGGTAGCTGCCAGGTGTTGACATCTCTGCCAATCGGAACTGGGCTTGAGCTCCCCTGGGAAGGAATCGTTCTAGCCCTTCATTCTCTCTGACCTCCCTGGGTATGCTTTTGGAAGCCAGGGAGGGGTGGCAAGTGGGACCTGCCAGGGTCCTGGCCTGGCCTGGTTCTCTCTCCCTGGGAGACCCAGAGGCTCCACTGATGGCCTAGATTCCAATCTGGCCTTGCTGGGGTTGCCATGTGGCCTCGGGCGAGTTCCCTTGCTTTCCTGGACCTCAGTTTTCCTATCTATATTAGGGGATACAAGATCAGTGGATGTACGGGTCCATTTGAGTGTACCAGATCCAGCCCCTCCTCAGCTCAGTTTCAAGAAGCCAGAATCAGCTCTAGAGTGGGCAAGGGGAGGAAACAGACAAGGGCAAGTTTGAGAGCCAGCAGAAGAGGAACTGTAGGTTTTAGCTTCTGGCGCTAGGCTAACAGGAGTCAGGAGGAAGCCAGGAGGTCTGTAAGGGGGCAGTGGGTGGGAGGCTGTCCCAGGAGAGAAGAGTGATCTGAGTGGCAGGAGAGAAGAAAAGGGGCTTGGATTGACGTTTAGACCACTACCCCCCATCCCTGCCTCAGGACGCCAATCAAGGGGACCCGTTGCCTGGAATGGCTGGGCCTGGCAGGGCCTAAAGCAGAGGATAATTGATTCTCAGCATTGCTGAGGTTCTTTTTAGAGCTTGCTTTGTTATTTCCCTCCTCTTGGACCATATCTGAACATATCCCATAATTTTTCTGGACACTCTCAGGCACTATCAGTTTCATTTTTATGAGTTAAAATTTCCAATCTAATCTAGCATCAAAACTTCAATTTCTCATTCAATCTAAAGATTTGCTCTTTCCCTCTCTAGCTCAGGCCCAACCCAGGCTAAGAAGCATTCAAAAGGGATGGAAGGCCTGGTCTTCCAGGATATTGGGGCTACCAGATCCTCTCCGTGGAGCATTTTTGGTGGGACTTTGGAGTCCCCCTCACTGGGATCCTTCAGCTAGTAATTCCCTGACATGTGCAATGATGCTCCTGCTTCTGGGGTTCATCCCACTCAGTCTCCAAGAGGTCACCTGGCCTTGACAGGCAGACCCTTCCTGCAGCATGCCTTACTGTGGCCGCTCCAACCCACAGAAGAGCCTGGGCTTGCCAGACTCTCCCCTACCATCCTAGACAGCTTCAAGTCACCACCCCCTTCTAGACTCTTTTCAAGCCAGAGTCAGGCCTTGGCCACTGTGCCAACCCAATGCTTGGGGATACATGTCACCTTTTCCAAATGTTTCCCCTGAAGCTCCCACTGCTCACCCAATCAAAGTGAGGGTAGCAGGGCACACTCCTCACTGCCCATCTCCCCCTGCCTCACCCTCCTCACTCTCACTTCCCTTTAAGTAGCCTGGAAGTGAGTACTGAGGGTCACAGAACCAACCTGGGGGCACCAACCTTGCAAGGTTTGAAGAGACCTACTGCTAAGTCGCTTCAGTTGTGTCTGACTGTGCGACCCCATAGACAGCAGCCCACCAGGCTCCCCTGTCCCTGGGATTCTCCAGGCAAGAACACTGGAGTGGGTTGCCATTTTCTTCTCCAATGCATGAAAGTGAAAAGTGAAAGTGAAGTCGCTCAGTCAGGTCCGACTCTTTGCGACCCCATGGACTGCAGCCTACCAGGCTCCTCCGTCCATGAGATTTTCCAGGCAAGAGTACTGGAGTGGGGTGCCATTGCCTTCTCCGGAAGAGATCTACATCCCCATTTAAAATGTGGGAGTTCTGGGCACTACTCTCCAAGCACTCCAAGTACGTCGTGTCCCATTTGGACAGCCTATTATGAAAGCAAGCCCCTGCTTCTCCAACTGGCTCTGACTCCTTCTTTGGCCTCACCCCTGTCCTTGTCACTACCCCAGGCCCCAACCCTCTCTCTGTGGCAGGACCCTACAGCCTCATGTCCACTGTTGAGAAGCACATTCACTCCAGCCATCCTGCAGTACCTAGGTGGAGACTGTGGCCCCAAGCAGGCTGGCTGCAAAGCCAGGCCTCAAACCTGGGTGCTGACTCACAGACCAATGCTTCTTCCACCAGCTCAACCCTTGGCCCTCCTCTCTCTAGGAGGGATGAGAGGACTGATGGAGTGGCTGGGGCAGGGAAGAATCCTTTCCCCTCTTGACAGCAGCCGTGGTTCCTACAAGAGCAAAGTTAGGAGTTTGAATCCTGGTGCTCCTACTCTCCAGCTGGCTGATTAGAGGCAAGTTGCCTCATATTTCTGCAACTCAGTTCTCCCCCCTGTAAAATGGTTATGATAATACTGAACCCAGAGGGTTGCCAGGAAGGGTAAGGGAGACGAGGTCCTAGTCAGGCACTGGCACAAAGCAGGTTAGTCCCCTTAGGACCCCTCCCTTGCAGTCAGGACACCAGGGTTCCATTCCAAACCCAGAGACTAATTTTCTGGCAGAAATGGGTCTTGAACTTCCCATTTGTGTCCAGGAAAGGCCACAGAGTGGTGAGGCAGAGGTGGGAGTCTGAGGGGTTAAGGAGGGGACCTTGGAAGAGAGTCTTTAGCGTTAGGGGCGGTAGGGGCACAGCTCAGATGGGAAGGGCGGTTCCTCCCACCCATCTGCTCCCAGACCCCTCCCACCAGAGATGGCATTCTAGCCCCTCCCCCAGCTCCAGCACAGATGGCAGGAAGGAAATGCCAAGGCATGGAGGTAGGGAGGGGCCACCCAGCCCCCAGAGGCTCCAGCCCTTGCCAAGTTTCCCACAGGAGGAGGATGCAGAAGCCCCCTCCCTTGCTATGGCACTGCCCTCCAAGAGCCACAGCCCACTGATGCCCTGGTGCCTTGTATCCCGTTGTCATGGTAACCAGGACTAGCTGACGTGCCGACAGGCAGACCAGGAGCCGCTGCCACATGAATCACTTGAACTTGATGTGACAGACCCAGGCGGGTGGCCTGCACAGAGGCAGAGGGATGCGGTGCCCTGTGGGCAGGGACAGCTTAGGCTGAATCTCTCCAACTGTGACAGGTTTAGGGGCTCCAGAAGCTCATGAAACCCTAAAGGTCCCCACTGAAGGTGAGGCTGGCCCTTGAACCAGCCATGAGTCCTCTCCAAGCCCCTATTGCCTCATTTACAAAACTGGGAGAAGAGATTGGATGATAAAGATCAAATAAAATAATGAGCAGGGACTTGCTTTGTAAATTCAAACCTGACACAAACAGATGTTTGGGAGAGCCTGAAGGCTCAGTTCTACGCAGACCCGGGCTCCAGTCCCTCCTGGGCTATATTCTGGTTCCCTTCCAGCACCAACTTTCTATTCTGTACAATGGGGATAATAGTGCTTCCCTACTGCATTCAACTCTTCACTTAGCCATTTAATATTTATCAACTCCATTTATGTGCCAAGCACAGAGTTAGGTCCTAGGAACACAAGAGTAAATGAGACAGATTCATTTCCTGCCCTCACTGAGCTTATGTTCTAGTGGGATAAACAGACCCAAAACAAGTACCCAGACCAGCAAAATACCTCAGGTTGTGATGAGGCTCTGAAGAACACAGACAAGGAACTGGACTGCAGAGCAACTGGGCCAAGGGCTTATTTTAGGAAGGATGATCAGAACGGATTTTCTGAGAAGATGACATCTCAGCTGAGACCTAAGTGATGAGCAAGGGCTGAACTCTCAAATGAAAGAGACAGAGTTCCAGGCCAGGGACAGCAAAAGAAAAATCCTGAGATGTGGTTGAAGCACAGGAGGAGGACCACTGTGAAGACAGTAGGGCAGACAGGTTAAGTGTGAACAGTGATTTTATCCCAAATGCAGTGAGTAGTGAAAAGACAAGGAACTGTGAGTAAAGAAGCACCGTGATTTGATTTCCAGGTACATGCTACAAAAGCTCTAGATGCCGAGTGGAGAATGGGCCTTCTGCAGCCAGCCCAGGAAGAAGCCCACTGCAGAAGTCCAGAGCACAGAGGAAGATGCTGTGAACCCACGGGTAATAACAGAGAAGGAGAGAAATAGCCATCTTCAAGAAAATTCTTGGAGATAGAAACTCCAGGACTTGTTTCTGGTCCATATAAGAGAGGTAAGGGAAAGGAGAGAAAGAAAGATACCACGTGGGCCTCTGGTTTGAGTTTATGGGTTGTTTGCTGTTGTTCAGTGGCTAAGCTGTATCCGATTCTTTGTGACCCCATGGGCAGCACACCAGGCCTCCCTGTCCTTCACTATCTTCTGGAGTTTGCTCAAACTCATGTGCACTGAGTCAATGATGCCATCTAACCATCTCACCCTCTGTCACCCCTTCTCCTCCTGCCTTCAATCTTTCCCAGCATCAGGGTCTTTTCCAATGAGTTGCCTCTTCCCATCAGGTGTCCAGAGTGGGTGGTTAGTGGTATCAGTTTCTAAAATCAGGAGAATTGATTAGTTTGTAGATCATCTGTAAAGACAGGGCTTATGTTCATGAGACAAGTCCAAGGGGCTAAAGTCCTCTCTCCAGGGTGGAAACCACACTCCTAACAGAGAAACCTTCAGGATGGGCCACTTCCTCTCCACTGTCCCCAGGCAGTGCTCCAGCCTTTCCGGAAGAAGTGTTTGGAGAGGCTACATGGCCACGGTCCTCGGTGAGAACTCTGTCTTGAAAGTGACAGAACCATAACTCTGAATTTCATAGGCACAAAGGAGGATTTAGTGGCTTGCAGAATGCAAGGAATTAACCCATAGGAATGGACCAGAGAGCAGCTGGGCCTGTTCTCCTCTCTGCCTCTTCCCACATCCCAGCTCTTCCATTCCAACCACAAACCAACTTCTTCCCCAAGGCAGGAAGCACTGAATCCTCAGGATTTTTAACAAAGAGGGATCAACTTTTTTCAAAATTGTTTTTCTCTTCAATAGACCACCTTTGGTCTAAAAATATTAAGAAACATGACAATGAAGTTTGTGAATGAAACTACTACACAAATGGAATAGTTTGTTTATGTCCAAAAGCACATTTAGTAAAAACTTTCACTCTTCTAAAAATGATTCACATACAAAAGTAGTAAAATTAGTCTAAAACAGGACAAATACAATGTGAAAAAATTTATAAAACATCCTCTCAGTTTTTACATTCTGTAACTTCCAATGACTCTCATTTCCGGTTGAAAAACTTAGAGAATTTTAATTGGCTAGGGTTGAATTATATGTCACTGTTGGGCCAATCGACTATGCCAGGGGTGGGGTTCCTATAAGAATATGACAGCTCACACTATGTCCACAGCTCACACTAAGGAAGGGCTATGATACCCAAGAGACAGAGATGATTAGACAATGCTCTTTTACATGATACGGGTCAGCAGAATTCCCAGTCAGAGAGATGAAAAGGAACCATGAGAACAAGGAAAAATTTGCAAATTTTGGAGAACTGAGCAGTTGTTACTTGGAGTTCCAGGAAGGACAGCCAGAGAAATCCCCACAGCCCTCAAAGCTATCTACTGAGAGCAGAAGATAAAAATCATTGTCCTGATGGAGTTTGTCTGTGTGTGTGAGAAGCCAGAGGAGCAGTGTCCAGACTTGAACTGGTTGAGTAGGGTTCTAATGATGCACAACTGTAATATCTGGTAAACCCTTATCTCCCCCCAGAGGCTGGCGTTGCCAGTCAAAGAGCTTGCAGGTGGAACCTGAATTGGCAAAGCAGACAAAAGTGGAAGGTAGTCAATAACCTTCTAACGACTGGGAGGCTCTCGAGCCCCTCACTAGCCATGCAATCTTGGATAAGTTAGATTTCACATCTCTGAGCCTCGGTTTGCTCTGATTTTAAACGGTGAATGTGCACAAATTAAAATAAAGAAAATGGTGAAAGTGTAAAATTAAATAATGTATAAAGGAGAGTGCCTCTCTCATAAGGTCAAGTGAAGAGATGATGATATAATGCAAGGGAAATGCCTGCTACAGAGCCTGGCTCATAGTATGTGCCCAATAATACCATCTAATGCTTTCATCACTGCTACAGAGGAGGTGTGTGAAGTGGGTAAGTCTGAGAGCTTCCCGCTAACTTTTTAAAATATTTATTTGTTGCTGTGGGTGAGCTTTCTCTAGTTGAAACGGGCGTGGGCTACTCTCTAGTTGTGGCGTGCAGGCTCCTCACATTGCAGAGCAAGGACTCTAGAGCGCACTGGCTTCAGTAGCTGTGGCCCACAGGCCTAGTTGCCTCGAGGCATATGGAATCTTCCCTGACCAGGAATTGAACCCCTGTCTCCTGCACTGGCAGGCAGATTACCAGGGAAGTCCTTCCATTAACTTTTGAGTGCCTCCTAGAGGACAATTGCAATACGGGAGGCTTTCATTTCTGGCATTGACTCCACCTCAGGCAATTATAATAGCAACTTTACCCTCTAATTCACCTGCTAAGTGCCAGGCACTGGGCTAGGTACTTTACCTCTATTATCTCCTTCTTCAGCATTATCAGTGATGACTTGAGACAATGTATCAGTTAGCTTCTGCTGCATAATAAACCGCCCCCACACTCACAGCTTGAAACAGTAACCCCTTACAAAGCTCATGATTTTATGGTTGGGACATTCAGCTGGTCTCTTCTGGTCTTGGCTGGGCCTGCTCATACATCTGCAGTCAGCTGCTAGTTAAGTGGCTCCACTTCTGGGAGTTGCCTGGCTGTCATCTGGGTGATGGGGATGACTGAGCCGTGTGTCTTTTTTCATCCAGCAGAGTAGCCCGGGCTTTTTCACAGAGCAGCTGGGCAGGGTTCCAAGTGAACATATGAAAGTGTGCAAGACCTCTTGAGGCTTGGGTTCCGAACTGGCACTGGTGCTTCTACCACATTCAGTTGGCCAGAGCAGCTCACAGGGACATCCCAGATTCAAGCCGGTGGGGAGAAGCTTCAAGGTTAGATTGCATCGAGTGGGCTCAGAAAGGGGTGGAGAAATGTGGCTGATCTTGCAGTATCAGGCTTCCCTTGTGACTCAGCTGGTAAAGAATCTGCCTGCCATGCTGGAGATCTGGGTTCGATCCCTAGGTTGGGAAGGTCTCCTGGAGACGCAAAAGGCTACCCACTCTAGTATTCTGGCCTGAAGAATTCCAAGGGCTGTTTAGTCCATGGGGTGACAAAGAGCCGGACACGACTGAGCAACTTTCACTTTCCTTCCTTTGCAGTACACCACTGGTATTACTGCCATTTCACACGTGAGAAAATTGACACTCAAAGGGGTAAAAATGTGATGCTGCTAGTAAGCATGCCAGATGCAGGATTTGAACTTGGGGGACTCTCCACACGCAACTGCATTGGGACATGCAAACTCGATGCTCTCAATGGAAGGGCCCTTGTCTGGCACAGTCCACAAGGGCCCAGTCTAACAGGCACCAGAGGTCTTGACTGAGGTGAAGTGGGGCAGGAGCAAATAAAGAGGTGAACTGAAAGAAGGACAGGAGCAAGGGATTCGGATAGAGCCTGTGGCCATGACAAGGGTTCCAGCTTGGCAGCATGGACTTCAGCCTGCCTCGTGAAGCTACAGAACTGGCCAGGCCAGGCCAGGACTGACCTTCTTCCAGGCAGAAGCCCTGCCTGCACCTCACGCTGACGGGGCCCTGCGGTGAGCGCGCGGTGAGGGAGCTGCCTCTGCTGCCATGGGTGGTGACAGGGCTGGCCAGAAGATCAAAGGAGTGTCACAGTTGAAAGCAGAGACCTGTCCTCCTGCGAGCATTCGGAGCACTCCGAGCTGGTCTCTGTGTCTGTGCCGAGGGCGAGCAGAGGGGCACTGGGCTGGCCGTGAGGCGCCCCACCTCCTCACCTCCCCTGTGACCAGCCCCTCCCCCACAGAGAAACCCACGCCAGGAGCACAGCTGTGCCCAGCCAAGCTGCCGGGTGCCAAGCCGGGCCTGGCGGGCTCCCTCTCATCTGTCTCTCTTTAGCAGGAACAAATGGGAATGAGGGAATCAATTAACAAGGCTCCTTAGCCAAATGACTGCTGCTCCCTCCTTCCCCAGCTTGTTAACCCTTCGCTGCCAGGGCCGGGAAGGGCTGCCCTGGCTGGCCGACTGCACTCAGCCCTGGGGCCCCCAGCTGAATGTCGTGCTCCTGCCTTGTCTGTGCCAAGTGCTGGCAGCAGCTGCCAAGCTGAGGAACCAGAGCCAGAAACACAGACACCTCCATTCAACCTCAGTGGAATCTGGGGTCAGGCTCAAAGGATCTTCAGGGCCTCCGGCCTGGCCCTTTCTTTTCTCTCCAGAGACAAAGGGCCCCCTCCTGAATTAAAACCACTGAGAAGAAGGTTCAGGCCAGGGGGGTGGGTCATGGCCAAACCTCACCTGGGGCCCCCACTGGGTCTAGGAAAGAGTAGGAGCCCAGGGGACAGGGCAGGATGTCTTGGGCCACACTCAGGAAGCCCTGACACCTCAAATGTCAGGAGCAAATGGTCAGTCTAAGAATCCTCTCCAAGGAATTTGGACAGGCAACTGTGGGGGCCTGGTTTTCAGGAGGCCTGAGTTCAAGTTCTGGCTTAACAGCTGATATGGGGTCTGATGATATTTTGAATGATTAATCAGTAGGCCACCCTTTCTCCCACCCACTCTCACCAAAAGTCTTTACTTGTCCTCCAGGGCTCTTTCGTCTTTCACCATTCCCCCTGCTTCCTTCCCCACTCCAGCCCCACCTGCCAGCCCCGCCTCAGCAGTCAGGCTTTGGTTTGAGCTGCTGCTTTACCGGATTCAGAACCGCCATGCAGAGCCTGATCCACCATATGCTGCGGCACTGGGGTCACAGAGAAACAGGTGTGTGCTCTTGGCCTTTTTTATATTCAAAAGATACTCAGGTTCTAAGTTCAGACCAAAAAACTCAGATGCAGCTCACATTGAGAGAGCCATCTGCACCCACCCCCTGGATTGGATAAAAGACTCCAAAGGCTGGAAGAAGGTGGCGAAAGGAACCAGAAAGGATAAGTCAGCAGGGAGGACTGCCTGCCCAGCCCTGACACTGGAGAGTGAGCTCTGGGCCCAGCAAGGCCTGAAGCACATTCACCCATCCATTCATTCTTTTCACAAATGGACAGTGACTGCTTTCTGTATGCCAGACACTGTTCTGGGCACAGTGGATGAGCAACAAGGACTCTGGCCTTGGGCAGGGTGAGGATGAGGACATGAGAGTCACTCAGTGATGGCCCTCAGCCATTTATCCAGCAACTGTCCAGCAGGAGGGAGGCTGTTGGCGCCCTGAGTTTTGCCTCCGCAGCACCCTAGGTCACCCAATGGACATGGCACCATCCTGCCCGGCTTCTATCCCCAGGACACTTGTGAGCCACCTGGATGAAGATGGACCGTAGACAACTTGTGAGCCCCCTGGGTGAAGATGGGCCCTAGACAAGCAGGGGATGATAGAGGAAGGGAGGAGAGGCCTGAGAGGAGACTGCCAGCAAGCCAAGGTCATGCTGAAGCCACAGGGCTACCCCTCCCTGCCCCGAACACATTGGCCAGTCTCCTTTCTAAAACTCACCTTGGGCCCAAGTTCAAAACTCCAGCCAGGACTCCAGCTGGCCTGATGTGAATCAGAAGTCCATCACTAAGCCAATCAGCGCTGCCTAGGAGTAGGGGTCTATAAACAATGGCAGCTCCCATTCCCAGAGCAGGGTGAGCATAGGGGGGAAATGGTTCCCTGAAGACAAAACCACCAAAGTCCGCAACACTGACCTTGGTTGGGCAGGTGGAGATAGGCTGAGCCTCACTTCTCTGACCTGTAAAATGAAGCTAACGAGAGTGCCAGCCCCACTGGCCTATCTTGAGGATTAAAGGAGCCCATTCAGACAAGAGCGCTTTGTGCACAACAGGTACAAAAGGAATGAGAGTCAATTCTCTGTCCTCAGTCACTCCGTCTCTAAAATGGGTGGGTATCCTGGTTCATCTCCCCAGCCCTGATGTGCAGGATCCCACGGCCCCGAGCCTCCACGACAGGCATGAGCAACCACAGACCCTCCTCTCAGAGGTCAAGACCCCCTTCTGTTCCTCAGGACTGGGAAAATCCTCCGGCTGCTCGTCACCTTCCCCACTTCAGTCTCCCCAGCCCCTGTGACTGTCCCCCCACCCCCCAACCCTCTGAGCCTCTGCCTGGAGAAGAGGATGTGCCACTGTGCAGAGCTTGGACCAGAGTTCAGATCGCAGTTCTGCTGCTGCCTTCAAGGTTAGGTGATCTTGGTCAGGCTCCTCACTCCTCAGTGCCTCTGCTTCCTCATCTGTAACAGAGAGCTTAATTACAGTAGAAACTGACCCGTGGGGGCTGGGGGCGCTGTTTCTGTGTTGGGCCCTATGCATACGTGCTAAGTCACTTCAGTCATGTCCAATTCTTTGCTACCCTATGGACCGTAGCCCGCCAGGATTCTCCAGGCAAGAATACTGGAGTGGGTTGCCATGCCCTCCTTCAGGGGATCTTCCCGACCCAGGGATCGAACCAGCGTCTCTTCTGTCTCTCGCATTGGCAGGTAGGTTCTTTACTGCTAGCGTCACCTGGGAGGCCCTTAGAGCCCTATAAGTATCCACTATTCAGGTTCTCATCTCTGTTGGCTCCTGGACCACCCCATTGCGAAGTAGCTTGGATGGTAGGAGTGAGCCAAGCACTGGGGACAGAGGGGTGCCCCAGACTGACTGCTGCCACCCTGGCCTCCTTGAGTTCGCTCCCTGGTGGAGGCATTCGCATCAGCAGGCAATCTCAGTGCAGAGAGACCAGGGCCACTCTGTAGGGAAGCCTGGGGACAAGTGTGCACAGGATTGGCCCAACCCAAGGAGGGAAACCAAGGCCTGCTGCTGGGGCCGGTGACAACTGGAAGTTCGTACAGGTGGGCTGGGTGAAGAGGATTCAAGGAAGAGGTCCAAGCAGAGGGGTCAACTGTATAAGAAACTCAGCCATGAGGGTAGGCCAGGAGACAGCAGAGAGCACCCAGGGTGTTGGCGGCTGCACTCCAGGGCAGATTGTGGAGCCTCAGGGCCTGCCTCGCACAGGACTCTGTGTCTGGGTGTGACTTTGTGTAACTGACTGAGGCTGTGTGTGTATGTGTGTGGCTGTGTGGTGGGTGGTGTGTTTGTGGATTTGTTTCTGTGAGGGACTGTGTGTGACAGTGTGAAATAGCGTGTTTCGAAGAGGGCGGAACTTGGCATGCCTATCTGAGATGGTTTAGGGGGCGACCACTGCGGCTGAAGTTGTATGTCTGTGACTGTGTGTCCATGGGTGTCTATAAGGTGTAGATAAGTACCCAGCTGGCTGTGAGCAGGTGTGTATGCGTGTATGGTATGTGTAGGTATATACATGTAAGTTGCATGTGTGTGTATCTTTGTGTAGATACGTGTGTGTGTGTGTGTGTGTGGAGACATACGTGTACTGCTGTCTGTGGAGTCCAGGGCAATGAGAGCTGCTTCTCCTTCTTCCAGCCTGGCTGCACAAGACACACGCACACACACACACACACACACACACACAGACACTCACGGGGCTGGGAGGGGTGGCTGCCCGTTGCTGCCACAGCCAGTCAGAACTTGCTAATTTGCATGTTAATGAAGCTCGGGAGCTCTCCAGCTCAAGACTGACAGGAGCCCCCAGCGCCCCCCCACATCCTTCCCTGACAGGCCTGGGAAGGGGGGAGTGGGGAGGGCTGAGAACCGGCGGAGGGAAGAAGAGGCGGAGGAGGCTCTCACTGAAGCTTCCCTTTCTCTCTCCCTTTCTCTCTCTCCCACCCCTGTGCCGGCCCCAGGCCCTACCACGTGTCTGCCTGCCCCTCAGCCCCCCTTCACTCTCCCTCCTGGCCCAGCACAGGGAGAGGGGGCTGGAGCAAAGCCCCCGGGGCAATGGCAGAGGAGGCTGCCAAGGTTCCCTTGAGGTGAGGCTGGGTTGCCTACCCCTGCCTCTCAGGGAGCACCCAGCAAACCAGCCATTAGGCACCCACCCAGGAGCAGACACCCTGGACATCTGAGAGTGGGTGGTGCCAACACAGCCAACAGGCCGCCCTCCTGTCCCCACCCCTGGCAGGCTTCAGTGTGGCCAAGGTGGGTCACCATGAGCTCTTCCGCCTGCACTCCCGAGAAAGGGCCAGTCCATATGGGATCAGAGCTCCAGCCCAGGGCAGGGTGGGGGTGGCAGGGATGGCATGAGGACTCTGGAGATAAGGTGTGGGGCTGGAGGGACTGGGGTACACGTGGAGGGTGCCTCCCTCCCCCCGGGGCTGTGCTCTCAGGGAAGGAAGGCTGGGTGGGGCGGTGGGTAGGAGATGGGAGCCCTCACAGCTTTGATCAACAGGTCAGTCCTGGTTGCGCGGCCGCCTCCTGCTCAGTCTGTTGCCCACCGCATTCTTGTCTGGTCCCGGTCCTTCACCCTTCCCATCCCCCTACCACTCCTGCCCCATCCCCTCCTTCCTTTCTTAATCAGCCACATCCCACAGGAGGCTGAGCTCTCTGGGGAGCCCTTGGCAGCCGCCTCCTAGAAACACTGTCTGGTTTTGTCTCAGAGGTGTGTCCCCTGCTTTGACAGAGAGCTGGTCTGGGCTGGGGGTCCTGGCTCCTGCCCTCTCAGCCTGGCTCCCAATGGGCATTTTCTCCTTCCTCTGCCTTCCCTTCCCCCACACTGCTCTGGGCACTGGGTCTGGCTCCCTGCCCCTCTGTCTCTCTCTGAGCCCAGGTCTCTCTCTGTCTCTCTCTCCTTTTCCCCAGATGCTCAAATATTCAGCTTCTCTCCCCACCCCCAGTCTCTCTTTCTGCCTTGCCCTGTAGGTCTCTAAGCACCCACCCCTGCCCCTACTTCCATCTCCCCCTGCCCCCCACCCTGCGGTGGCGGGCCTGGCTCCCAGGTGTGTCTTTGCCAGAGAGGGGAGGAAGAGAGGTGAGGCCCCCTCAGGCCCTGAATCTCTGCAGGTGAGAGGGGAGCTGGGCAGTTGCTGGTGTTAATTGCAGGGAGGATGTCTGGCAGAAATAAGGTGGTTTTTCTGCTTCAGTGACGACTGTTACAATCAAATTGTCCACAGACAATTAGCGGAGTGGGAGAAATAAGAATTAGATTTCTAATTATTTTCCCAGTAAAAGCCGCCCTGGACCCCGTGGGTGAGGGGGAAGGGCTTCTCAGTGGAGCCAACAGGCACTTTTGCGGGCCCGCTCCTTGGGGTGGGGGAGCCTCATGGGAGCTCCCCAGGCAGGCAGGAAGGGGCTGGAAAGGGCAGAGAATCCGGACACTTGGATCTCAGAACCAGCAGCCATGGGACTTGCTGGCACTTCTCATTTTTTGAGCCTTAGTTTTCTCTTTCCAGAATGGGGGAATAACCATCCCTAAGTAGCAGAATTGTGAGGAGTCAAGGAGGTGAAGCAGCCCCCAGTACAACTCACGACTCACACACGCCTCTGTGGACTTGCAAGCTCACATACTCACACATTGGGGAAGTCTCTCCTTCCACCCCTTCTGCTGCTCTGGGTCTGTGTGTGTGACACAGGGCAGGGACTCAGGGAAAGGGGGCCTGAACCCAAGTAGAGCCTCACTCAACAGCGTATGCCTCCCTGACCCATGAGCCTCCATCTCCACATCTCTCAAATGAGGTTACCCATGGTGCCTTCCGCCTGGGCTGAAACAAAGGTTCAGTGACACCCGCGTTGGGGGCTAGCCTCAGACCTGGCCCCACGGCAAGTGCTCAGTAAAGTGAAAGTACTATCCAAGGAGGCCAGCAGGGCCTGCAGGGCTGGACACAGGGCTCTGTGCAGAGTGTTCTGGGCCCACCAGACCCAACCTTCCTCTGGGGCCTAGTCACTCAGAGAAGTGAACAGAAAACCAAGCAGAGAAGGACCCACCCTACGGATCAGATAGTTCTGGGTTGTGTCTGGGCTGTGCGCTTTCTAGCTAGTCAGGCAGTGTCTACAGCCCCTCTCTGAACCTCAGTTTTCTCTCCTGTAAAGTGGGACGACAGCAGTGGCTTCCTCTAGGAGTTGCTCCGAGGCTGTGACATTAATTTGCTCCTGCTAGGTGTTTTAGGAGTGGGAGGGGCTAAGGCACAATCGCCCTGACTGGAACACCATCCCTCACCCCCCACCCTTGTCCTGCACAGAGTCAGGGACCAAGGGTGGGAGCCTCCGGGTTGCCCTAGGCCTTTAAGACCTACTCCCCGTGAAGCAAAGGGAACACCCAGCTCACTAATGTCCTCAGGGCCCAGGCCTAGTGACAGCCAACACACCTGCACACAGAAGCGCCCATGCAGGTGCCACACCTGCTCACACTCTTGCTGTCACGTTTGTACGTGCATCTCACATGCTCACACGCACACATACACCCTGATGCAGCCAGAATGTCCCCATGTGAACCAAGGGGAAGCTCCTGGCCACACCCACTGGGGATGTGCAGGGGGAGGCAGCTGCAGGCCAGCTGTGGGGTCTGGAGTAGGCGAGGGGAGCTGCTTGGAGACCCAGCTGGGAGTCGGGCAGGAGGGCTTCTCAGCTGTCTCTTGGCTCCAGGCCCCCTTCCTCTACCTCTAGGGGCCAGTTGGCCCAGCTGGGCAGGGTGGAGGTCACCTGCCTGGAGGTGGCCAGAGCCTCTACCTGTTTCTCTCTTCCCCTCCCCTCTGCCCTTCATTCAGCAACAATGCCTGGGACCCCGCCCACCTTCTGTGCCATCTCCCCCCTCCCTTCCAGTCTCTCTGTCTCTCTGACTCCCTCTGTCTCTCCCTGGGTCCCTGGATCTTGTCTCTCTGGGCCTGGGTCTCCCCGCCCCGGTGCTGGGCTATGTAAATGTGGTATTTCCCGTGTCTCATCAGCAGGACTGCCTGCTTGGCTCTCATTTAATTTGATCCGTGGCGGCGCCTCTGCGGAGCCACTCATCAAAGCGGGAAGACAATTAGGTGAATGTCAGGGTGGCCTAGGCCCCACGGGGTGACCAGGGCCTGGGGCTGGGGCCATGAAGGGTGAGGGGCAGGGGCCTGGCTGCCACCTTCATCTCCCTCAGGGCCTGTCCAGACTTGGCCCAACGTCTGCGGGCTGGCCGGCTGCCTGGATGGCCCCCGTGAAGACCAAGCTGCTCTCTGCCCAGGACCTGCAACACTGATGAGGGGCATGGCTGGCGCTCCTGGACTTGGCAGAACCCCCTCCCCACCCCCAAGGGGAGGCAGTTGTGTGGCCACAGTCAGGTGGACTCCTGGGTTGGGCCCTCGTCAGGCCTGGTAGAGGGTCCGAGCTCTGAGCTAGCTCAGGGTCCCCTGAGAAGGGAATACATTCTTTCCGCCAGCCCCACCCGGCGCGCCCATGCTGGCTCCATGCCAGCCGTCCTCTCCTGAGCCTCCGCCTGGCCTTTTCTCCTCCCTCTCCTTCCTCTGGCTGTTTTTGTGTCTCTTCCCGCTCTCTACCTGTTTCCTCAGTCTCATTCCTTTATTCCCAAGCTCTCCTTTTCCATATCTTATACCACCCCCACCCACCCCATCATGTCCTTGGTCTCCTGGGACCCTCTAGCCTCAGCTGCTCCTCTGTAATTCCCCATCCCTGTCCCTGGCTGGTCCTGCCCCACCGGGCCACCTGAGGTGACCTGCTAGGTGAATCGAACTCCCTGCCCCAGCCTGGCTTCCTCCTCACTGCCCCCCACCCTCAGGGACCCCTGAATCTCTGACATCTCCCTCCCTACTGGCTTCTTCATGTTAGCTGTCAACACATTCAAGTCTCTCCTGTTTTAAAAATGATAATAATAATAAAATGCCTTTTAAAGAGATACTCTCCTTCATGGCCCCACTGCTTCTACCACCGCCCCTTTCTCTCCTCATCCTCTAGGGAAGCTTCTGGGAGAGCAATCTACTCTTGCTTCTTGACCCCCTCCAAGCTGGCTTTGGTACCACCCCTCAGGCCCTAGAGACAGCCCTCAGGAAGGTCACCAACAACCTTCTCATCACTCAGCCCCCTTGATCACACCTCACTTGGATGCCTGGACAGCATCTGAACAATTGACTTCTCCTCTCTTCTTGACTCTCCCTTATTCACACAATGCCTCCGGGTTTTGCCTCCACCGCTTTGGCCTGCCGCTTCCTGGACCCCACCTCTGCCCTGGCCTCACAGTTGCACACTCCAGAGCCGGCCCAGCTCCTCTTCTCCGTTCACCCTCTGTACAGCTCCTTAAGTAATTTAATCCATGCCCTGCTCCCCCGACCCAGGCTTCAGTCACACATGTGTCTACACCTCTGGCCTTCTGCTCTAGCCCAGCTCTTTCTCCTGCGCTTAGGACGCAACTATTCACTGCCTCCTGGCCCCTCCCTGCATGTTCCATGGCCCTCCTGAACCCAGAGCAGCCCAAACCCTGACCTTTCAAGCCTGTTTCTCCTTTTGGGTTCCCCAATTGGATGACTGGCACTTTCATCTCCCAGTTTCCCAAATCAGAAACCTGGAGGTAAAACCAGAGCCCCTTGCCCCCACCACTTCCACACAGAGGGTGATAACAGACGACAGAGTCTGCCTCCAAAATATTCTCTTCTATAAAGCCTTGAAAGTCCACCCTCACTTTCCCCATCCTCCCTAGGTAGATCTGCTCAAGCCAAGATGTTCTCATTGTTCCCTTGGAGGTATCTTAATGCTTTTCCACCTGCAAGTGTTTACTACTCTTTATCTCCACATGGAATGCTCACTTTCTCTTCTTTGCCTAACCCATGTCAAATCCATCTTGCCCCTCTTCATAAAAGCCTAGCTCCAGCCCCCTGCAAGGAAGTCTCTTCCCTCTGCCCCAGTTGGCAGAACCTTCTCCCACCCTAAGCTCATGGACCCTTCTTGTCTCGTGCCTGGACACACAGGATCATCTCCACTCTTCCTCCTATATACATGGTCTCCTACATTTCCCAGGCTCCTTGGTAAGTGGGCCATGTGACTGCTCCTGGCCAATGAGCTACAGATAAAGGTGAAATGGTCACTTCCCGGCCAAAGCATATAAGAGCTAGTATGCAATCTTCTAGCTGCCACAGCAACCAACCTCTTGAGATGGTGGAGCCTCAAGAACAAAGCAGCATGGAAAGCTGAGTCCCCTCTCGAAGGACAAGAGCCCTCAGATGCCTGGTCTGGCAGCAGACTTTGTATAAGCAAGAAATAAACTTTTGTTGTATTCATCCACTGTGATTCAGGGGTTGTTGGTTACTGCAGCATACCTTTCCTATCCTGACTAATACAGCCCTTTTGGAGTGTTATTGTCCCATCTCTTGTCTGAGGATAATCTCCTGCTCCTTACCAGGTGGTAGTGAGAATTGAAGTATTAAAACATCCACATTCAGCTTCTGAGTACCTGCTGCATGTCAGACTCAGTATAAGTAACTGACTATGAGATCTCCTAGCTGGAAAAGTATTATGAACTGAATGGTTGTGTCCTGACCAACCCCCCACCCCCAAGTTCATATATTGAGACCCACTACTATGGTGTTTGAAGGTGGTGGGCCTTTGGGAGATAATTAGGCTTATGTGAGGTCATAAGCTTGGAACCCTCCATGATGGTATTAGTGTCCTCATGAGAAAAGGAAACCTTAAGGAAGCCATTGCAAGCCAGGAAGTGTTCGCACCAAAAGCCAAATTTGTAAGCACCTTGATCTTGGACTTCCCAGCCTCCAGATGTGTGAGAAATAAATGTTTGTTGTTTGAGATACCCAGTCTATGGTATTTTGCTACAGCAGCCCAAGCAGACTAAGACAGCAGGGCTCCATTTATCAGAGAGAAGAGAAGATAGCTGCATTCAGCTGCTCAGGTTGGGTACTGAACAATCCCAGTGGGGAGGAGCATTGGCAAAGATTATAATGTGGAAGTCACTCCCTGGAGCTGTGAACTCTAGTAACCCTGTTGCACTCCTAGTTACAGTGTTGTTTTAAATCACTGATAAACATTGACACTCATTTTGTAGTTATAAAGAGGAAGAGTCGGGGGTGGGGAGGGGGCTTGAAAAAGGCACAGGAGAAACAGGAACAATGCTTATAATTTCATAGTATTAATAAAAAATAGTAACGTCAGGAAAATTTCACATCATGCTGCTATGTGCCAGATACTACCCCAAGCCTTTCATTTACATTTATTCATTCATTTCTCACAGCAGCCCTATGAGATAAACATCATCATCCCCCATCTTACAGATGAGGAAATTGAGTCAGAGATAAACTACCCAACATCATGTGGCTTATAAATAGCAAAGCTAGGATTTGAACTGGGGCTTCCAAGGTGGTGCTAGTGGTAAAGAACCAGCCTGCCAATCCAGGAGACATAAGAGACATGGATTCCATCCCTGGGTCGCAAAGATCCCCTGGAGGAGGGCATGGCAACCCACTCCAGTATTCTTGCCTGGAGAATACCACGGACAGAGGAGCTTGGTGGGCTGCAGTCCATTGGGTCACAGAGTTGGACATGACTGCTAAGTGACTTAGCACACATTCACAGGATTTGAATCTGGGCGTGTTGGTTTCAGAATTGCTCTTAACCCCTCTCCTGTTTGGGCTCCTAAAATGAGGATAATGTGCAATTCCTCCCCCACCTAGGACCTGGCCTGGATTTGAGTTTCCAGGGTTAGGATGAGGGCAAACGCTAAAGAAACTGACTTTATGGGGGTGTCTGAGAGGACACGTGCACAGCTCTCTGGGGCCCAGGGCACAAGGCACAGAGCCGAGCAGGAACTTAGCCCCCTTCACCACTTCCATTCCTGTAACCCCCACCTTCTGCTACCTTGGCCTCGGTACAGACCCCAGAAGCACTGTGGCATCCAAAGGGCAGGGCATTTGAAATATTCAGGGGCCACACCTTTGGCCTGGCATTGATGGGAGAGACAGAAGGGAAGATTCTCCACACATGTTGAAGGGTGGCAGATGGGCATAAACAGGAGTTTGGGCAGGACAAATTCCGAGCCTGAATCCTTTGAGCATAATAATAAATGCAAATATGACCTCTCACATTCTCAAAGGTCCTTCAGCTTGTGACATATCATGCTACAGACAGGAACTCATTTAGTTCTTATATCAACCCATTTCACAGATGAAGAAACCAAGCATCAGAGAACTTGAATGCCCAGAGTCATTCGGCCATTAGGTAGCAGAGTCTGGCAGATCCAGGGTTCATACAATATCCACATCTCCAGCTGCCCCCAGAAGTGCCAGTCCTCTTGAGAGAATTTCCCATGTCCCCAAGGATACCTCCTACTGGGAACCAGGGTATCCAGGTCTCCTGCAGCCTGGCAGGGGTCTATCTACTAGGGTGAGCCTCTGCTTCACCCGCCCACCCGTGTGCTAGGGACAGAAGGGGGACTTTATGTGCAATCTGCCTGACTCTCCAGAAAGCACTTAGGTTTACGATGTGCATGAAATTGATCGCCAGTTGGCGCGGCCCCCGCGCGCTCAGTGCCAGCCCAGCGCTGGCAGGAGGCTGCCCCCCCCCCCCCCCGCTTTCAAGGAGCATCAAAGCCGCCTGCCAAGGCCCCTCGTGAGGGTCCTTCTCCACTAACAAGTGCTGAGTGGAGGGGGGAGCTGTGCCCGAAGACCTTTCCACAGCACACATAACCCAGCCCCACAGTAGTTAAATAGCTCCATGTTTTATGCCAATTCCTGCCTCTTCTGCTTCCTCTCTAACGAGCTGATGCTTTCAAAGGCCCCACTAATTGGTGTTTGCACCTCACACACCACGACACTTTGATAGTCACTTAGGACATGGGTCCATCCATCACACCCTTGGTACAGAGGGTGGCTCACCTCCCTACAGCAAGGTGCCCAGCCTCGGTGCTCCTGCTCCTGTGCACACACGGGAGAGGGCCCACGTGCCTTATGTTATATGTGGAGGACATGTCTGCACATATATGTGCACGTGGGTATAAAAACTCCTTCGGAATATCTCGTGTGTATCTTCTTGCTTGTATGTCAGTGCACGTGTATGGGTGAACACTACCATCTGTGCATGTGGCAGTATGCACTGTGCGCCTGTACATTTCCTTGGGCGTGTTTGTGTACCCACGTGATAGAGCTTGTATGTGTTTATGCATGCACTCGTATGCTTTGCATGTTTGTGTGTGGATATCTGCTTGCAGGCAGGCTGGTACGTGCGAATTTTTGCAAGTTGACTAGCAAGGTACAAGTTCATGTACCCATGGGTGCATGGGTTTGCATGCCTAGTGCAGGAGAGGGGAGACACGTGCGTCTGTGTGCATGGAGGGATGAGGGAATCTCTGGCTGGGCGATCTACATGGCATGCATGTACTTGGGCATATGCTGTGTGAAGGAAAGGTGTAATACAATAGTCAAGGGCCCACAGGCTTTGGGTTCAAGACCCGGCTCTGCCACTTTCTAGCTGTGTGACTTTGCGATGACCACTGAACCTCTCTAATCACCAGTCCGCTCATCTATAAAATGGGGATGATGAAAACATCTATCTCATATTGCTGTTCTGAGAATCAAATGAGATAATACACGTAGAGGGCTAGTCCGATATTTCTCTCACTGCTGGGAACACCCACAGTGTATAGACATACACACAACCCCGTCTGGCCTCAACACGGAGTTGACTGCCCAGGAGAGACCCTGGGCACTTGGGGAGAGAAATGGCCAGGCCCAGACCACACAGTAACAGCTACAACCTCTGAGATCTTCGTCACATCCAAAGTGATTTCACACTTTTATTACCTACCTTTGAATAGGTGGGCAACTGAGGTGCAGAAGTAGGTGGGAGTTGGTGGCAGAGCAGGAACTTGCTGTCAGAAGACAGCCTACAGCCGAGCTGCGGGAAGCTGGGGCGTCCCTCATTTCCAAGGGAGAGGGGGCGGCTTCAGAAGGATGGAGTAACGCACACATCCATGCATCCTGTGCACCAACACACGACTCAGAGCAAAGGGGTTTCCTTACCTGTCCCGGCCTGGGGTGCCTGCCTCAGGGGAGCATCCCTGCTGGGGAGTCAGGCTGAGTACTGCCACCCCCAAGGTGCCCAGCCATGTCCCTTCTGTAAACCCAGCTCTAGTTGTGTTTGATCCGTGTCATATTCTCACCGAGACACTGAGGCACAGAGAGGGGAAGAAGCTTGCTCAAGGACATGGGATAGAAAAGAGCAGAAGCCCCCAGCAGGCAGGCTGGGATTCTCATCTCTTGCTCTCCTCCTTCACCACACGGCCTTCACTGGCACCGACCAGGCTGGTGAATCAGGGGTCAGGGCAAAGTCCTCCCCATGGGCAGGTCATAGGGCCTTCAAACCCACCCAGAGGTCAGCCCCTGGGTCACAGTGTCCCCATTTTGGGAAACATCCCCTCTAGATCTGGGCTCCTGCAACCACTATGTATTATTTTTTTCCCCCTCATATTTTGCAGAGTGATTTTTTTATGCTACTTTTTAGTAAAATTTTAGAAACATGAAAACTTAAAAAAAAAAAAAATCACAACCAGTAGCAGCAGCAGCCCTGTTCCCTTGCCAGTCAACATTGCCTCTGTCATTAACACTGCCTTCCCCCAGAGCCATCACCATCTCCAGCATCAGTCTGACTGTGCCCCCACCACCAACTCCCACCCCTTAAACTGTGGTTACCCCCAGCCCTTCATTAGTGTCTCGGACTTGGCCCCCAAACCAAGCAGAAATGGTCTTCTGCCACCCTTTGGATTTCATTTCTCCTCCCACCCTCGGGGCTTATTCCAGGATCATCTGACCTGAAGCCCTTCCCAGACCTGTAACCCCCCCTGCTCCCCTGAGCCCCTGGCTTCGCCTGTCCTGCAGAAACTTCGGGCTGGGCTTTGGCCCTGAAGGCCTCACTGGGGGCTGGCAGCCAACAAGGGAGCCAGGAGGGGCAGGAGGGCCAAGAGGCCCCCTCCCCAGGCCTGGCGCCCCACCCACCCAGCCGGCGGCCTGTCTGCCTTCCTGAGCTCATTAACTGCAGGTCACCGTTCAGCAGGAAAGACAAGGCGTGGGTTCTGCGGGCGTTCATTAGCCGTGAGAGGAACAGTGTGTGTGAAATTAGCAGTCACCTGAGGACCTCGATAATTTCATAATTAGGAGGCCTAATGGCTCCAGCTCTGGATGCCAAATGACTTAACCCCTTGCCTGCTGGGCGCCTAACCCCCAGTCCAAGGATGCAGTCCCCTCCCCCTGTGCCTCAATCCTGTTCATTTCTGCCACCACAGTGCCCAGCACCAGAGTTGGCACAAAGGGGCTGTGAGAGCAAAGTTGATGGAGCAAATGAATGAATGAATGAAGAAGTGTCTGAATGGGAAAAGAGCTTCAGCCCCCACTGCAGGTGATCAGGGGAGGAATGACTCTCCATCTGTAGGCACAGATGTGTGGTTGTGTGTGTGACTGTGTGTTTGTGTGCACGCATGCACGCACTTGTGGGCATAAGAGCACACACTCATGTGGATCTGTGCTGTCAGCTTCTAAGAACCTTGTGTGTGTCTGGGTGCACACTCACATCTATGATACTCATTCTGCTGCCTCCTGTGCTCTGCAGGTGCTCTGCGATGAGGCCCCACGTGCCTCCTTGAAGCCAGCCTCCCTTGGCACCACCTAAATACTGGTGACTCCATAATTTCTATATGGGGCATTTGGTAGGAAAAGCAGGCCTTGGGAGCTTAACTTGAACCTGCATTTGCATAGCCAGTACACCATTTTTATTTAGACTGAATGTTCATTTGAGGGGCTGGTGTTAATAAAGACAGGGGGCTAAAGCCATATCGTTTAGTATGGGGAGCTATCCTGACAGCCTCCAAAAACCCCCAGCCTCTCTCAGCCTGCTTTTCTTCCTCCCAACCTTTCCGTGGCCCTGAAGAGGTGGGGGCTGAGGTGGAAGGCAGGTCACACTGGGGTCCAAAGGCTGGATCAGGCTCTGCCTAATCTGGGAACCACAGATTCTGAGGCTCTGGTGACCCTGCCTCCCTCCGCAAATGGTGGAGTGGTGGTTGGAGAAGAGGTGAGTGTGGTGAAAGAGGAGGGGAATGAGAAGAGGGAGAGGAAGAGGTGTGGGGAGAGCAAGAAAGGGATGGGAGAACAGAAGGGGAAGAGGGCGGAAAGGATGGGAAGTCCCAAGGAGGTGAGAGAGAAGAGAGGAGAGAGAAGAGAGGAGGGGAGGGGCGAGGAGAAGAGGCAAGGAGGCTGAGAGCATTATCAGCACTTAAAAAGCGAGCAGCTCAGTTCTTCTTTGGCACAAATAATGGCTTTTTATGAATAAATCATGTGTCAGACGCCTCCCAGGGAGTGGGCACGGAGGGGGGCGCGTCTGCTGGGCTCCGAGGCTGGCAGGGACAGGCCAGTTGCAGACCACCGGCTACAGGGGTACTGCCCGCTTTCTCCTCATGGGGCCCAGCAGGACAGAGCTGTCTCTGGAATTACCACTGGCCTGAGCCAGGAGGAGATCAGCCCTTCCTCTGAGGTGGTCCCGCTGCTCCCTGCGCAGGAGTCCAGCCTATCCCAGGGCTGGGAGTGTCCCTCTGCTCTGCTCCCCTCCCACTGCAGAGCCGCCCAGAAGACGCTCCTGGCAGGGGGACACCAGCTCTCATCCACCCGGAGAGACGGGGTGCGCCAAGACAGGAAGACACACCCAGAGAGGGAGGCGGGCAGCGCACACAACTCACACAGGCATGGTCTCTACCACCCGGGGCGCACATGTGGGCACGCTCGGAGATGGAAACACTGTCATTCCTACCACACACACACACACATGCATGCGCACACACATACAAATCCTCAGACGTGTGCACACTCAGACAGGGAGACCCCAACCATCACTCAGCCCACCCCCTCTCCCAGCACACTTACACTTACACACACACACACACATGGGCCCACACAGACAGATGCATATGGTGCTTCATGGACACACACAGACCTGCACACGCACAGCAGCCGCCCACACTCCATCAGCCTAGGGTGGGGGCAGTTTTGCAACCCATATGGAGCTCAGACCCAGCTGCGCTGTCCCTGAGTCTGGGTGTGGGGTGGGACTGGGGCATCAGTCCCTGGAGAGAGCTCATCTCTGTGGTCCCCACCCAGCAAGGATGGCACCTACCACACCCCACAGGGAGGTCCTGCCTCCTTGAACCGAGACCAGAACCAGTACAGGCTCTTCTGGCTCTGATCCCCTTTACTCTCTGCTCACAGCCACCTCCACAGTCAGCGGGGGCTACAGGACAGCCTGGGCAGCTCTGCCCCTTGCCAGGAGTTTGACCTCGGGGAATAATTCCAATTTCATATGCCCCTGAAAACAAATCTAAGATAGGTGCTACTGCCCCATCTTCCAGACCTAGAAATTGAGGCTCCAAGAGTAAGTGCATTGGGCATTTCTTTCAAAGACCACACCCTTTCACAAACTCTAGGAGCCCACAGTGTCCTGGTCTTCCTTCTCTCCCTGTGCCAAGGTGTTCTGAGGTGTTCACCTGAGCAGACTGGGGTGGCCTGCTTCTCCCACTCTGCACTATCCCCCAGGCCACTCCCAGCACCTCCGTGACAACCTCCATGCTCTTGCTTCTCTGACCTCCCTGTCCAGCCCACACCTTCCTGGGCTTCTGACCTCATTATCCAGCTGGACATCACTGGGTCACCATGTGGCCCAGTGCCAGGGAATGCCATTCACACAATGGCATATGTTCCCAAACATCCCCCCCAAAATCTCAAGGGGTCCTATAGGGCACACTGAAAAGTCAGCCCATGAGGCTGAGCACAGTCTTCCCCAGGACTCTTCCTGTGTCAGAGTTCTCAGGGGAAGAGCCCTGTCTGCCCAAGTGCCCAACCAGAATCAGGCATCATTTGATCCTCATTCCTTATGTCCAACCTACAAGCAAGTCTCAATGACTCTAGAGCCAAAATATATGTGTGAAATTATCCTTTCCCCTCCAGCCCCACCGCCCTCGCCTGTCCCCCCTGGTGAGTCACCACCAGCACCTCTGGCCTGGCCATAGGCTCTCTCCCATTGTTGCCCCTTCTGATCCACTTGCCTCTCCATCACTGGTCATCTTTCTGTCTCTGAGCTCTGGCCACGCTAAATTGCTTTTTGTTCTGGAACCCAAATGATTTCTTGACTCTGGATCTCTGATCAAGCCATTCCCTCTGAATTCTTTCCTTTCCCAGTGACTACTCACCCTTTAAGGCTTGGCTGAGACAGCGCCCCCTCCAGGCACCTTCCCCGAGTCCTCAAGCCCAAGATGTGTGCAGCTGTGTCATTCGATTCTCCGTTCATTACACCTCTGATCTAAAATTGCCCAGTAACTCAGCTCTGTCCCCCTCAAACCTCTAAGTTCCTTCAGAGCAGAGACTGTGCCTCTGCTGGTCTCTATGGCAGCCCCAGTGATTGGTATAAGACCTGGCACATAGCAGGTGCTCACTAAATCTTCCATGGACGAATGGATGGGTGAGTGGGCACAGGACCTGTGCTGCCACTTTATATCTCTCTTCTCATTTACTGCTCACGAGGTGTGCCAGCCAGGAAAGCAAGGTTACGGAGGTTGAAAACTTGCCCAAGGTCACACGACTGGAAAACAGAGGATAAATTCAAACAGAAGTCTGTGTGTCTTCCCGCTCCAACCCTGTTTTCTCATCTGTACAATGGGAATAAAAATGACACCTAATCCAGGATCTGACACAGACATCCTCTCAGTTAATATCTGTGCCTTCTCTTCCAACTCTGGCTTTTGGGGGACAGAATATCCCCAGACCAGAAACTTCCTGCAAGGCATATGTTCATAGAAACAGGTGGAGAGTCCACCCAGGCACATCTCCAGCATCCAGAACTCAGTAGGCGCTTAACCAATGTGTGTTGAGCAGACAGGCGTCTGTGAATGCTGACACAGACGCAGACACAAAGTCACAGTGGGCTCAGGCACAGGGACCCCGGCCTCCGCGATCCTTGCCAATTATCTGCCTCTGCCGCCGCTCTCCTACTAGCCCAAGGCGCGGGAAATATTTAAAACAATTTTATTCATGAAAATATGCTGTACAATGCACTCTACACGGCCTCGACACGGCACACACGCACACGCACACGCTGACTGCACGGCCACGGTACACTGCCTACGATATGCGCCGGGGACACCGCGCCCACAGCCCGCCCCGACCGGACACTTATAAATATGGGAGAGAGGAGCCAGGACTGGCACGGAGAAAGGGGTGGTGGGTTGGGGGGTGGATCCAGAGCTGAGGCTAGCTGGAGAGGCTGAAACCAGTACTGGGGGAAGGGCAGGGGTGGAAGGGGAGAGGGACTTCGACCCGGAGGGGAGAAACAAAGGCAGGCGAGGATGGGTGGGAAGGGCTGAACCTTGGGGTTGGAGGTCGGAGGGTGGTTCAGGACTTGAAGGACAGCTCAAGGTGAACAGCCGATAGGTAGGTGTGGGTGTGTTTTCAGGAGAGGTGTTCCTGGCTTGGGGTGGGTGACGCAAAAACCAGTGGGAAAGTGTCAATAGGGAATCAGCCCCGACTTTGGGTGGGCGATTAGTCACCCGAGAGCCCTCCCAATGATACTGAGGATTCGGAGACGCCCCCCTGTCGCATCTCCCAGTCTGCTTCCCAGACCAGCGCGTCCCACCTCGTTCCTCCCCATTCCCACCCAGCCGGGAACCCAGCATCCACCCCGCAGGCTTTCCGTCTTTGGGAGGAGGCAGAGCGGGCCTCTGGGGGTTGGGCAGGACTGGCAGGGCGCTCCAGCGCCTCCCTACCACTTCCCTCAGCGGCCAGCTTCTGCGGGCTGTCTCTAGCTGGGTTGGGGCTGCCTCCTGGATCCCCCCCGTGGAGCAGAAATGGGAGTGGGGACCCGGGGATCAGGATGGGAAGACAGAGGCCCCTGGCGGGGTGCGGGGCAGGGCACCTGGGGCGCGCAGCAGGCGGCCCTCAGCCTGGCACCCAGCTCTGGTTGGGGGGCGGGGCTCCGGCCAGGCCGGGCGGCGGCGGCGGCAGGGCCGAGTCGAAGTTGAAGTCCATTTCGTCGCTGTCCATGAAGTCGTTGAGGATGATGGACTCGACGTCGCACTCGAGGCTCCCGCTGAACATGTCGAGGTCCAGGTCGGCCGGGAAGCGGTCGGGCGCGGCACCCAGCGGCCCGGCGGCGGCGGCCGCGTACGGCCCGGGCAGCGCGTCTAGCAGGAGGCCGCCGGGGGGGCCCCCGAAGACGGCCGCGTGTCCCGGCGGCGCCAGACCCGTCGCGCCCGCCTCGCCGGGCAGCGTCATAAGGCTGATGGGGTGGGCTAAGGCACTGCGCGAGGGCGCCGGCGGCGCGTACGGGGCCACCCCTTTGCCAGGGTAGGTGCCGGCAGCGCCCGCCAGGGCCAGCTCCCCGGGTGCACCAAGCACGGGGCCGGGCCTGGGCGCGGGTGGCGGCGGCGGCAAGAGCGCGGGCAGCGCCCCGGGGCGGTAGGGCGCGGCGGCCGGCGGGAAGCTGGCCTGCTTGTTCTCCTGGATGGTTTGCATGGGCAGGCGGCGCAGAGCGCCCAGCGCCGTCTGCCCGAAGCCCCCGCCCCCGCCG
This sequence comes from Oryx dammah, assembly GCF_014754425.2. Classification (NCBI taxonomy): domain Eukaryota; kingdom Metazoa; phylum Chordata; class Mammalia; order Artiodactyla; family Bovidae; genus Oryx; species Oryx dammah. The sequence continues at coordinate 102,613,685 of NW_024070212.1, forward strand.
TAGGCACCGCCCTTGCAGCCGCCGAAGTAGGCGGGCGTCCCGGCGCGAGCCCGCGGCCCGTAGGCGTCCTGTGAGCCGTCCAGCAGCCCCTCGGGCAGCCCTGCACTGCCGCCGCCGCCGCCGCCGCCGTGCAGGCCCAGCGGGCCCCCCAGCTCAGCCAGGCGGGGCAGCTCCCCCGGGCAGCGTGCACCCAGCGCGGGCGATAGCGCGCTCGCTGGGCTCGGGTACATAAGCGGCGACGACGGCGCCAGGGCCTCCAGGGCCTCATCGTCTTCCAGTTCAGCTGCCTCCCCGAGCAGGGGTCTCCCACTGCCGCGGAAGTCGGCCCACGCCTCATAGTCGTCGCTGGCGTGCGAGGCTGGGCTCGTGGCCCACTTGGCCGCGGCAGGCATGGGCCCTGGGGCTGGCGCGCCCGGGGGGCTGTCGTCTGGGCTTCGCTCGGGTGCCTGTAGCTGCTTCTTTTTGCTCGCCTTGCCCTTGATGCGCAGGAATTTGGCCCCGTTGTCCATGGACACGGCCCTGCGCCGCGGGGTCTTGCCCGTCTTTCCGCCCTCGGGGTTCAGCATCCACCAGGAGCTCTTGCCTGTGCCCTCGTTCTGCACGCGGATGAACCGGGTGTGCAGAGACAGGTTGTGCCGGATGGAGTTCTGTAGCCAGAGACAAGGACAGGGGTGGGGGAGTGGCAGTGAGGGCATGAGTGATGGGAAGGGGAGTGGGAGGAAATCGAGGAGAGGGGGAGAGAAGGCGAGAAGAAACGCCAAAAAGCAGAAGGGGAGGAAAGAGGGAAGATGAAAGGGAAGAGCGGGGAAGAAGGGGGAACAGGTGTAAGTACCAGGTAGGACAAACTCAGAATATCCACCCCCCACCCCAGAACCGCCCTACCCTCCCTGCTCCCGCCGGCACAGGCGCTGTCTGTAGGATGGAGCCGGGGCTTTGGGTCTAGTCTTGCCAGGGAGGCTACTCTTGAGGAGCCGCCTGCAGCAGGGGAGCAAGACCCCCCACCCCAACTCAGCCAAGCTCCGCCCGGGGCTAGCCAGGCTGCTAGGGGCCCCCAACAGATTATGTAAGGGTTCATGCCGCTGCGGCTCATTTGTCCGCCCCCTCCCCAACCCCACCAGCCTGGCGTGGCGCCAGGAGCCCGAAAACCCAGGGCTCCAGAAATCAATCTCGCGGTGACTGATTAAGCCCTGTTTAGAACTAATTGCTCTTTCGTGTGTGGGGAGAATAAATTACCTGCTTTAATTTCGTGTCTTTAAAATGCAACTGCAGGTAGAGAAGACTGTTAACCCTTTGCTGGGAGGGTCTGGCCAGGATAAGCAGAATCGGCTGGGGGTCCCCAAAGTGGGCAGAAGCCCACATTTTCTCCCAACTTCTCGGAGCTTCTGCGAACTCCACAGAGGCCTGCGATCCCAGTAAGCCCCTCAAAGCACATCCATCAGCCGTGGAGACCTCAAACCCCACAGCTGCTCAGTACCCACCTTCAGGTCAGCCCAGTTCCTTTCCCTCTCCACCCACCTCATGCAAAGTAGCTTTGCCCTCAACCCCCTTCCTGGTGGAAACTGCACAAAATCCCCACAAAGCAGGTGACATCATGCCCATTTACAGACAAGAAGACTGAGGCTCAGAGAGATGAAGTGGCTTGCCTGAGGCCACAAAGCTCTCCTGCTGTCTCTGGTCCTTCCTCAGGCTTCACCTTAGCCACACACACACAAATCCTCTTGTAAATTTCTGTTGGGCTCCATATCACTGCTTGCTTTTGCCAGACCTGGGCTGGGGATAGAGGGAGGCAGGGGAGTCCACAGCTCCACTGACCTGGCTCCTCACAGAGAACGTGGAGGACTAGAACTTCGGCAAAGCCCACCCCGCCCCACCTCTGGGGCCTCCCTGCTGGTGGCCTGGACTTCCTGGCTCTGGCACTGTTGTGGAAATAGCAGGGGTTTGGGTATCTGAAGGGCTGGGCAGGATGCCTGGCTCTTTTCAGCCACCTAGCTATGTGACCATGGCTGTTGACTCAATCTCTAGGAGCGCGTGCCTCAGTGAGCTGCTCTGAAAAAAATGGGCAAGGTACAGGAACCGCCTTGGAAGGCTGTTAGATCATTACCTGAGATAATGTGAGTGCTAAGTGTTTGGTGTTCATAAATGTTGGTTAAATCCCTTACTCTGGCCAGAAGACCTCACTTCTTAGATCACTCCACAGACTTACTCCTTCTCTACAATCCTTAATATCAGGCCCTGAGTGTACCTGCGCTGGGCACAAACAACCCTGGGGAGCCGGCATTACCCCATCTCCTGTACCAGGGAATGGAGGCCCAGAGGCATGATGTAACTTGCCCACGGTCCCACAGGCAGCAATGCCAGGTACCACTCCAGGTCTGCCCAGCATACGGACCTGCTCTCATCCCCCCAGCCCCAGAACCTCTGATCCTGAGGGCTCTCCCTGCTGCCTCCTTCCCACCTGATTGCAGAAGGAGGGGTCCTCTTTGCTGAGGTGCCCCTCACCCCCAGCACCAGGCACGTGCCTGACTTCTTCAGGACCCCAGGTTCCTTATCTCTGGCACTTTCTGGTCTTGGGAGACAACAGCTGGGGCCCCAAGGCACCTCCCAGCATTGCCCTGCCTGGCTCCTCCTGGGGCCCTGAGAGGAGGGGAGACGGACCTCCAGGGAGTGGTGCTCCCTGGAGTAGAAACCCCCTTTCCCGCTCCCGCCCCTGCACCTGGCTCCCCAGCCCCTCCCCCACACCTGTGTTCAGGGGCCTCTGAGGCCTCAGTTCTCAACCCCTGTGGGACTAACTGCCTAGCCAGAGGCTCCACCTCGCAGCCCCTCCAGCTGGAGGTCAGTCAAGCCACACCTCTTTATCCAAGTCACTATGTGCCAGCCCGGTTCTGAGGGCTAGAGGGTGGGAGGAGAAGGAAGGATGTCACCAAGTAGGGCACCTCCTGAGTACCTGCCGGGTCAGCCCTGGTATTGGGAGTATTTTATCTCATTCTCAGTACTTTATGATCGTTCTGTCAGTGTTCATACAACTCAGGGACTGTGAGCCCTATCTCAAGATGTTCTAGGGAAATGGCAACCCACTCCAATATTCTTGCCTGGAGAATCCCATGGACAGAGGAGCCTGGCAGGCTACAGTCCATGGGGTCACAAAGAGTCGGACACGACTGGACGAGTAAACCACCAACCGTGTCAAGGTGAGGTGACTGAGAGAGATTATGTAAGTTGTCAAGATCATACAGTTTTAAGTGCCAGAGCCAGGCACTGATTTCAGGTTAGACTCACTCTGAGTCTAAAGGACCTCACATTCCACCATGGGAGAGAGAACAAGTCAGAGAATTTCCAAAGAATCTTAGGAAACCAGTCCTCCATTTCTTCTCAAACTTTCCATGATGTAATCAACCCTAGAAGCTGGTAGCATGGGAAGCCGGGGGCATGTTAAAAGGTCAAAATTCTCTAAGAGTCTTGCATTTCCTTTTTAGAATTCAAGGGAATCTTGGCTTGTACTCCATGAGACTTCCAAAATTTTCTGAATATCAATAAAAATGTTTTAGATCACCATCAAGAACACAAGTTCCAGGCATATGAAGGTCTCTATCCTTCCCCACTCTGTTCCTTGCCCAGCCAGGTACCCCTAAGCCCCAGCCTGAAACCACAGCTGGTTGGACCCAGAGAGAAAAAAGGACTTGCCCTGCGTCACCCAGGACCTGGTGGCAGAGCTGGGATTTGAGCCCAGGCCTCCTGACCTGCAGCTTGGGGCGCCTCCCTGTCCTCCAGCAAGCCTGCCCTGGGGCCACTCCCTCTTCCTCTTTGGGCCAGTTTCCCTCCCCAGAAATTGATGAGATGGGCCACTGCACTCTAGGCACCTTCGCAGTTGACAACGAAAAGTTCTCGGAATTGTTCAGTCCAGGGGTTTTCAAACTTTTTTAAGTAGTGGAACTCTTTTAGTAAATGGAATCTAACGTAAAACATGAGTGTTCCACACTCAAGCCACTGGGGCTGGGGTGGGGGTAACCTGGAACCTTTTCTGCTCAGCACCCTCCCTTGGCACTTTCACAAAAAATGGCCCTTGGCAAGGAATTCTGTAGGCCACCTGGATGGGGTTGAAGCTTAGTAAGGTGCCATTCTTTGCCCAAGATCACCCAGGGAAGTGGCTCAGAGCTAGGTGAAGACTTAGGCCTTGGTCTGCTGAGCAGGGCTCTTCACCAGGTGTGCACCAGGCTGTGCCCCAGGCTGTGCCCCAGGAGGCCAGGCCAGGCCCTGCAGCTCATTCTGGGTCCTCAGGGCCCAGCCACCTGGTACCCATCAGAGCTCCCAGCCAAGATCCTGTAGCAAGCACTGATCACATCTCACCCACAAGGCCTCCTGGGAGGCCAGAGGCCATGGAGGAGATGAGGGAGGGAGGGCAAGGAGACGCCTCTGCCAGGTAGCAGTAACCAGGGTTCCCTCTCAGAGTTACCTAGCAACCCACCACCACAGCCAAGGCCCCGGCATGCCCAGGCTCCCCTGGTGCCCAAGCTGGGCTTCTGGGGCCTCACACCTCCATGCGGGCCTGGCGCAGTTTCCAGGATGGGACCTCCCTGACTTGGTGCCTCAGAGAGACCACTGGGGGTGGAGGCAGAGAGAAGGGACTGGGGGTTACATCCCAGCACCGCCTACTGTCCCACAGAACCTAGGTGAGAGGCCAGCCTCCGGGGCCTCAGTCAGCAGGGCGAGGAGGCTGGTACAGGACAAAGAGCAGGGCTCTGGTATTGGATCCAGATTCCAGTCTTGGCTCTGACACCCACAAACAATCGAGCCGCACGCTTTGAACCTCCACTTCCTCAAACAGGCTACCTGCCTCCACCCTTGCTTCCCTCTAGCCCTCCACCAGGCAGCAGCTGGAGGGATGCTATAAATAACCTGGATCATGGTCCAGTCCTGCCCAGAACACTCGGATGCCCCCATCTCACTCAGAGTAAAGAATAAAGGCCTTTCCATAGCCCACAAGCCCCTCTGTGACCTCCTAGGGTCCTCTCCTGACACTGTCCTGCATGATCCCTCCCATTCTTCAAACCTTCCGGGAACCTGCCAGGTACCGTCCCACCTTTTGCCCAGATACCCACGTCCGTCTCTCAGCTCCGTCAAGTCTCTGTTCAGATGTCACCTATGCAATGAGACCTATCCTGCCCGCTCTTAACAGATGTTCCTCTGCCTTGCCATTTCTTGGCTCCCTAACCCTGCTCTGAGTTTTTCTAAAACAATTAGCGCTTTCTAAAGTACCGTATAAAAAATTAAAAAATAAAAAAAAAAAAGTACCATATAATTTCTTTATATTATGTTCATTAATTTGTTATCTGGCTTCCCTTATATTAGAATCTAAGTTCCATGAAGCATTTCTGTCCCTTTCTTTTTCTTACCAGACCCCATGTGTTTGGTATATGCCAGGCATTTCATAAATGTTTGTTGAGTGAATGAATGAGAGACAGCAAAGGAGGGTAACATAGTCTTGCAGGGAGAATTCATGAGATTGGCAGAGTGGCTTGCACAGAATAGGGGCTGCTCCAAACTGAGAGAACACAGGACAGAATGGGAGGCAAGCAGGGGGTAGAGAAAGGCAGGAGCATCCTGGGCCACAGAAGGAAGCACAGAGAGGAGGAAGGGCTTCGGTGAGAAGGAAAGTAGGGCTCCCAGTGTGAACAAGGCAGCTGCCCACCCTGGCCCCCTACCCTGCTCGCTCCTGCTGCCCGAACAGATTTGGGTAACCCAGGGCTTGCTGCGGCCAAGGTCTCTCGCAGCCTGGACCATCTGAGCCAGAAGATGCTTCAGGAGCCCCCAGGGGAACAGAATAACCTCGTCCTTGCTGATGGTGTCTCCCCCGTGGACAGGGTCTGAGCTGTTTGGTGGCGGCAGCTCATCCATCCAACGGGACACCCTCATCTATTCCCAGGACACCCTTCGCCCACGAGCAGTAATGCATTCATCTGACAACACAACCCCATTTATCCAGCACACCAGTCCCATTTATCCAGCAAGTACAACCTCATTTGCTAACAGCACTCCATTCACCTGACGGGTCCCCTCATTTATCCAGCAGGACACCCTCATTTATCCTCCAAGTCGGAGGCTCTCCTTCCTCCTGTGGTGTGGCTGTGTTCTCTGATGGTGCAACCCGCCTGATCCAGCAGGACGTCATCTCTCCCACAAGTACACTTCATCCCCTGATAGTACAACCTCATTTATCTAATAATGCAGCCTCACCTTGCCTCCAAGTACCACCTCATTCCTTGACAGTACAACCTCGTTTATCTTCCAGCTCAACCTCATTTCTCCTCCCAGCACAGCTTCATTCCCTGATAGCTCAACCTCATCCAATCTTACTTTTCCAGCCAGAGCCTAGGAGATCTCAGGGCTAGGGAGTGGGGGGAAAAGAGGAGGGGTTTGGAGCAAGAAGAAGGGTCTCACCATTTGCTCTCCCCAGCCTATGGAGGGCTGCCTGGCACTATGATTGTATCCAATCTTCCCAGGCCCCTGGACTTTGAGTTCTAGGTTGCATGGTCCAGCCAGTGCTCCACCATTGCTTCCCCCCTCCTGTTTGGTCCCCTTGATGGCTAAAGAGAACCCACAGGATGGACTTTTTTTTCTTCCAGCTCTCCAGAAAGGAAAAATCTCCACCTAATTCGATTTGTAGCATTTGCTGGTTTCTGTGGTATGGATATTCCCATCGTAGCCAATTTTAAGCTGGCAGCATGATGTCACTGAGCGCAGAACTGGGAAGAAGTTCTCCCTGATCAGCTCTCACGAGCCAGTGCAAGCCCACTCTCACACACCACTGGCACACACTCACATACCAAGGCGGGAGAAGGGCACCACTTACCACGTGCCAGATGTAAGCTAGGTTCTTTAGACATGTTTCTTCTGTGAATTCTAAAAACCATCCAAACTGTGGGTTCAGTTCAGTTCAGTCGCTCAGTTGTGTCCAACTCTTTGCAACCCCATGAATTGCAGCACGCCAGGCCTCCCTGTCCATCACCAACTCCCGGAGTTCACTCAAACTCACATCCATCGAGTCGGTGATGCCATCCAGCAGGACGTCATCTCTCCTACAAGTACACTTCATCCCCTGATAGTACAACCTCATTTATCTAATAA
>NW_024070212.1:102620816-102762073 GCF_014754425.2 Oryx dammah
AGGAGATCTCAGGGCTAGGGAGTGGGGGGAAAAGAGGAGGGGTTTGGGGCAAGAAGAAGGGTCTCACCATTTGCTATCCCCAAGTGGGGGTGGAGAGGGGAACTAAGGCTCAAGTTGGTTAAATGACTCCTGAGACCACAAAGCTGGGAAGTGATGGAGCTACGTCTGGGTCTCAGGGCTGTTGTATTCCAAAGCCAAGGTTCTTCTCACTCACATCCGTAATGAGGTGGGGAACACTGCCCTCCTGCCCATCTCAGTGGCCATCCCTGCCTTGATTCTCAAGCCCAAGCTTCCTGGCTTTCATCAGAGACAGGAGACCCAAGTGTTATGCTGCCCACCCATAACAAGCCCTGTGCTACCCCGTGGCCTCTAGTACCGAGGGGATTCCAGGACTCTCCCAGTTCAGTCCTGGATCTGTGTCCATCCATCCAACCTAAAACCAGGTATGGTTGCCTCTCCAGGTTCCATTGCTGTCCAAGTTTCCACCTGGCCCCGCCCTCAGGAAGCTGGCCCCACCTACCCAACGGGGATGTGACCCAGCTCCTCCCTTTGGTGCCTCCCAGAGCCGAGATCACCTGTGGGGCTGCACGAGTGCTCTGATTCCCTCTGTGGCTCCTATTTCCTCTCTCCCTCCTTCTTTCCCTCCCTTCCTGCATGAAGTACTGAGGGCTAGAGTTGGAATCCCAACCTCATCCATGTGACCTTGAGCATCTCCCGTAAAAGACAGTAACTATCCCAACATCCACGGGAAAGGGGATGGGGCCGGGAACTGCACGACATCCCACATCTTATGGAGTCCCTGTCTTAGGCCCAGGAGCAACCCGTGTACCATCCTAAATCTCCCCCCCCCCCCACCTCTGGCCCAGGAACACACCTGACTCAGAGAGAGCCACAAAACTGGGGGTGGGGAAGCTAGGAGAGGAGGAGGGTCGCTTGCTCTGCTGCCTGGAGCACTCAGTCCAGACAGACTTCCTGGGAGAAGGAGTGACCTAGATGACCTCAGAGCCCTGAGGCCACATGCAAACCCTTGGTACTAGGGTCTGCAGGGAAGGAGGGGTGGAAGGGCAGGCAGGAGCATCAGAGCCACAGGTGTTGACAGGTGAATGGCTTGGAGTCATTAGTGGAACAGAAGTGGGCAGCCAGGGGCCAGGAGGAACCAAATAGCAAAAGCAAGGCAGGAGGTCAAGAGACAGGCCCTGGCATCCCTCAGCCCTGCCACCCCAGAGACCACAGAGCCCACACACTCAGCCTGGACAGCAAACAAGCCAACAGCAGAAGTCCCAGCTCACCCCTACTCAAAGACCCATGGCTCCTCATCCCCCAGGGCTTGGGTCCAACTCCAGACTGACAATCAAGGGCCTCTGATGCTCTCCAGCCTCGTCACCTCCATTGCTTACACCCATCTGGAACTCCAGCCACCCTGGATATCTCACATTTCCTGCCTTCGCACACTGTTCCCTGTGCCCTTCTCTCTCTCTCTGTGCAACTGGGTCCTCCTCTATCAAGGCAAGCTTGGTGGTGTCTTTCCCCTCTGCAAGCCCCAAAGATAACTATTCCCTCTCTATTTCTACTGCAAAAATCTACCTGTGCACTAGACTGTAATTGTGGATGAGTCTGCCTCCCAACTTGAACTTTGTGGGCAATCTTTGGCTTACGGTAAGTCAACACATAGGTTGGAACTTTCAGCAGCCATGAACCACTCAGGCCTGGCAACTTTGCCACTTCTGTTCCGCCAAACCTCAGGCTGAAGTTCCAGGTATTGGCTCCTCCTCCTCCTCCTGGTTTTTCCTCCAGTTCCTGGTGCCTCTGCCACCTCCCTACTCTCTGCTGACTCCTCCTGAGACTTCAACAAGTGGAGAAGGAAAGACACTACGATTTGCTGAGCATTTCATGCACATGCTGCACTCAGCAGTTTAAGTCTTACTGAGTATCTGTAACAAACCTCTGAGTTGGTTTATTATTCTGATTTTACAGAGGAGAAACTGAGGCTTCAGGGAACAACTGACCCATTTACCAGGGGGTAAGTGTTGCAGCTGGAATTCACACCAGGGTCTGTGCTCTTCCGCCTACCCTGAGACACCTCGAGGCGAGCCTAGGCCAGACAGAAACTCTCCTGGGGAAAGGGCACCAGGAACTGCCACGCTGGCTCAGCAACCCCTGCACAGATCTCCTCTCTCTTCCAGGATTAAAGGGGATCCCCAATTGCCAAGCCATTCAGGCCCCTCCAAGCCCCTCCTCATTCTGATCCCCTCCCTCACTCTGCTGGCAGCACCTCCCACACCCCTGCCCCAGGCCTTGGGAGCAGCTGCAGTGACCTCACCCAGCCCTGCCCTGGCCCAGCTCTGGGGAGGGCTCAGCAGCTGTGCCCCAGCCCTGCAGGCTGGCTGGGGGGTGGGGGGTGGAAAGGAAGAGTGGGCATGATGCCAAGAGAACCATCTGCTCTCCCAGGGGCATGGCCACCCGCACAGACACTGGCCTCACCCCCAGGGGCTGCCCTTGGCCCTCTGTCCCCATGCCAAGGGGCTCCAGGAGGCCCACGCAGCCCACCCAGACTGGGGCACCAGCCCTCATCTGCCGTCTGTCTTCTCCTGGAGCCTGAGAGGTCCTTGCAGGGCACGTTGGAGCACGAATGTCCACCGAAAAATGAACAAGTGCTCGGGGTAAGTTCTCGGGGGCAGAGGCCAGAGGCCAGGGCTGGGTGTGCTGAGCACTGCGCGCCCAGCCCCAGTCTTGCCAAGCCAAGAGCAGGCAATCCCCTGGGGGATGGGGGCCTCCATCCTCTCACATCTGCTCAGCTGGCAGGTGCCGCTGGCAGAGGGCAAGCCCCTTCCCCCACAGCCCCAGCTCAGGTTACAAAAGGAGGCAAGGCCAGCTGAGGACAGGGGGAGGGGACAGGAGGGGTGGAGGAGGCCTCACAGCTTCCCAGAGTGTTGGGGGAGGGGAGCTCGGATCCCTAGATGGCACTCAGAGCCAGAGAGGGAAGGACCATGCCCAAGGGCACACAGCCTGCCAGGGGGCAAAGAGGAGCCAGCATCTAGGGGCAGACAGTGCTGAGTTCAAGGGTGACCTTGGGTAAATCACTGCCCTCATTTGTGAAAACACAGGGCCTGAAACCTGCCTGCTTGCCCTCAAGGCCTCAGGGAAAGCTCTGTAGGCTAGAGAGCAGCATATGGAAACTCCTGATTCCCTCACACCCCAGGGACAGAAAGGGAGGGACTAGAAGAAGAAGTCTTGCCCCCACCCCCGACACATATACAAGTCAGTGTCTCTCAGGGATCAGGGCCCAGGACCCCCACCCTACAAAGGGCATGGACAGTTATCTCCTTTCCTTTGCCAGAGCAATGAACAACAGTATTTGCGCAGATTTCACTGGGGACTTTACATGTAACTCTCCTCCGATGTAATTCTCACAGCAAAGCTTGGACATATCTTATTATCCCATTTTGCAGAAGGAAACCGAGGCTTGGATGCTCAAGGCTACACAGAGGGTGAGTGGCAAAACTAGGACTGCTCCTCCCTGCTTGCCTCGAGACTCTTACCCACACCACTGTCTTACCTCGAGATCTTCAAGGCACCAAAGGGTGCTGCCTGGCACGTCAGGCCTGGGATCTTGGGAGTCTTGGGGCCTCTACTCTTTCTCAGATTCCTCTTCTATCCTGAATCCCAGTATAATGCCCACAGTGGGCCTCTGAGCCAGTCTCTTCCCCGCCCCAACCCTCCACACCCTCCTTTCTGCCCATGTCATCCCTCATCCCCCACAGCTTGTAGTGCCAACTTCTTGGTGTGGCATTCAAGGCCACTCACCAGCCGGCCTCTGCTTGCTTCTCCAGCCTCAAGTCCTGCTGGGCTCTGGCTAACATAGCCAGAACCCTGTGAGGCTCCCCCAAAATCCTGACGGTTTAACTTTTTGGCCTCATTCTCTTCCCTCACCTCCAAATACTCACAGCGTATTATCTGTCCCTCCATCGTGACCCTGGGTCATTTTTATCCTCATCTTATTTCCCCAGCTGGACCTGCAGGCATTTCGAGGGCAGGGAGCCAGTCTGGTTCCTCTGAGCAGCGCTGCACAGTGGGTGCCCAGTGGGTGTAGGCCTGGATTAAAGTGAGTGGAGGAAGCAGCCACCAGCCCCAGGACCTGCAGATGGAGAGCGGGCTGATGTCAGCTCTCTCCCTCTGGGAGCTCTGGGTTGCAGAAAGGGAGTCAGGATCCCAGAGCCAACCCCCAGGCTGGAAGCCTCAGGGCCAAACTCCAAGGGAAATCAGAGAGACAATGTTGCCCGTGGAGACCGGCCTGCACTAGCCTGGACAGAGCACTGGGTTAGGGAGGAATGGCCCAGGGGAGTTTCATTTCTGTCACTGCCAGTGGGATACTATGAGAGCCTACTTTGTGTCTCTCAGCCTCACTTTCCTCATTTGCAAACTGGGGACAGTAGCAGTACCAGCTTCACAGTTTGCTGTGAAAATTAAATGGGAGCACGCCTGTCACGGCACATGGTGGTTGCATCTCCAGCTGGAAGAGTTCTGTGTGTGGCTGAAGCAAAGGTCAGAAGACAGAGGGGTGAGCGATGTGGCTGGAGAGGTTGACTGGGGCCAGGAGGTCAAGACCTGGAGTGGCTAAGGCCCCAGGACTGGTCCCTGTAAGAACAGCACACGTGGTCTCACCTCCCCCACCAGACAGGGAACTAGCAGAGAGCAGGGACTGCGACTTTCCAGTTCCTCACGGGCCAGCGCCAAAGAGGCCTGCCGAGGATTCATGCCGATGACCGTCCCCTCCCTCCTGCAGCCAAACGCTCTGTGGCAGAGCACAGGAGACACGGAGGGCAGGGCGGATGAATGGATTCTTAGGGGTGGAGGGGTGGGAGTGGTTTCAGTCCCTTGAACCTGACTGCATGGGGCTCAACTCCCTGGAGGACCCAGAAAGAGTGAGGAAGAGAGGTGTGGGCTCAATCTGAGCAGCCTGCTTGGAGGAGAAGGTGGTCCACCCTGGGAACAGAAGACAGGAGGGACAAGCAGGAGGCAAGGAAGATACCATCTAAGGCCTCAGTTCAGAATCTGGACGAGGCCAGCAGAGGGCCCAGGGGCCCGAACAGCGCAGTTTGGACTTGGTTGGCTCCCAAGGGAACTGAGCAGCTCTGGAGAGTTCTGGAGTGAGCATGAGTGAGCCTTGGGGCAGGAGGACTAGTGGGGATGTGGGCTGACACTGCACTGGCATTGGGAGATGGTGACACATGGTAGCAACAGACAGGTCTGCATCTAAACCCAGGCTCAGCCTCGTTTCAGCTATGCTGCCTTGGCAAGAGACTTGCCTTGGAAGAGACTTCGTCTTTTCCTCAATTTCCTCAGCTGCAAAATGGGGCTATTATCACATACCTGGCAGGACCCAGGGAGGATGAAATGGGAAGATTTATGTGAAGTGCCCAAATGACTGCCTAGCACCCAGCAGTTAATTCTCTTAATTCTTGTTCCCCTTCCCACAAGAGGCATCCCTCTTAGAGACCAGAAAGGTTTCTCTGCAAAAATGGAGGCCCTGGGGGAGAGGGGGTGGGAAGCCCCTCCCACACAAGCCACCTGGCCCCCCTCCCACCTCCACATATGGGTTGGGGGGTGGGGAGAGGCAGCAAACAGCCAAACCCTCCCAAACAGGAGTTGGTTTCCATGGTAACCAGGGTGCCAGGAGGAAGGGGGGCATTCCAGATCCAGCTGTCCCCCCTGAGCACCCTACCAGGGCCCCAGAGCCTCCACTGATGCCCACCTAACACCCTGGACCCCCATCTGCCTGCTCTGGGGGGACAGCTGGGACTGCCAGGAGCACTCCGTTCACAGGGCTCAGAGTATGTCTGCCACCTGGGTACCGCCAGGGGCAGGGTAGGCAGCCCCAAACAGGAGTCCCCAGTTCGAGTCCATCCACACTGCTACTCACCTGCTTCCACCCATGAGAAGCCCTATCAGTACTCTGCGCCCCCAGGCCCAACTAACCCATCACGGCTCTTAGAACCAGAGGGTTTATCCAGTTACAGCCCCCAAAAGGGCCAGAGACGGGGTGAGTTAAGGCCCTTTGGCTATGGATGAGAACACAGAGGACCAGAATGGGAGAGAGCTTTGCTCCAATTCAATACACTCAAGATGAGGGTCCCCTACAGGGGCTCTCCCCACCCCTCACCCACTCTCGACTCCATAGCTCTAACTGACCCTGAAGGGCTGAGCTAGGACACCTGGAGCAATGCTCCAGAGAGATGGGCCATGGCCAGAGAGAAGGAAGAAAGGCCTAACCACCCAAAGGTCTGTCTGGCAACAGAATGGGCAGTGCTGGAGGCTGCAAGCTCCCAGCACCTAGGAGTGTGTGAGAAAGGGAGTAATCTAGGAAGGATGCTTGACAGCAGGTAATGGGCTGCATGACTCCCTAGCTCTCCTGGAGATGGAAGTCAGGCTTGGATGTGAAAGGAGTAGGCACCAACGTGAACCTGTTTCTTGGGGACCCATCCACAAGATGGTAGGCAGGCTACAGGCTCAGATAGGGAAGGGGTGCTAAAGAGTCAGCTGCGAGGTAAGGGAGACAGTGGCGGAGGGGCTCTCCCTGCTACAGCCATACCCTAGAAGCCCTCACCCACACGCGAAGCCCGCGACCATACCTGCACTCCTCACAAGACACAGAGGGGCTTCCAAAGCTCTTTGGACCCCATTTAGTGGCCACCACCAGCTCCACTCAAAGAAAAGAGAAGGTGGGCTGCTAGAAACAAGCTTGCCCCCTTTCCAAATCCCTCCCCACCCCAGCCCTAATGGCACAGGAGGAAGTGAGTATGGGGTGTATAAGAGGGTTCAGTTTCCAGGTATGGCAGTTCTTAGGGAAGTGATCCTAAGACAAGTCACTTCTCCACCTGGGAAAGTGGGATGCTAACACCAGCCTGGACCTGTGGGTGCTTGCTCCCCAGCCCTCTGAGCCCTTCCCCTTCCTTAGCAGAGCCCCTCCACTCCACTCAGTCCTGAAGCTGGGTCCTCAGGGCCTGCAGACAGGGGAGCCCCAACCCGCAGAAAGTGGGGGGAATGCTGAACTTTCGAACCTCCACACCCCCCTCCCCGCGCCGTTCATTACCTTAACAGGAGTTAAAAATAACCGTCTCATCTCTTTAAATTAGTCTGTCTGCAATTACCGCCTGGCACGGCGCTGCCCGCCATCGTCCCGCTGGAGCGGCGCCAGGTGGCAGGCGGGGGCCCTCACCCTGTCTGTCGGTCTGTCTGTCTGCCTCCGGGTCCGCCCCTCCTTCTCCCCGCAGAGGTGCAGCTATCCCAGGGGCCTCCTGGCGGCCCTGCCTCTCGAGCTCCCCAAGTTGCTGGGGAGGGGCGGCCCGGGGGGGCCACGCACACGGCTGGCAGAAGTGAGGGGGCCTTCGTGGAGCAGAGGACTGGGAGAGGATGGGGGGGGGGGCGGTAGCGGGGGAGGGGCGCCGGGAGGCCCGGGAAGCCGGAAGGGCCCGCCGCGCGCCAGCGCTCGTGGGTGGGTGTGAGCAGGTGGCCGTGGGAGTCTGCCGGGCGTGCCAGCAACTGTGCCAGGAGCGGCTGGCACGGGCTCGTGCCCAGGAGGCGGGCAGCTGCCAGCCCCCCGCTCGTGCAGCGCGGGGGGTGAGGACACCCCCCAACCCGGGCTCACACCACCTCCTCCCACACCCCCACCAGCCCTCGGGGCTGGGGATCCCCGGAGGACAAAGGAGGAGGAGGGAGCCCTGTTGGAACGGGCTGCGGGGAGGAGAGAAGGGGGAGCCCTGCAAGCAAAAAACTGCTCAGCCGCGCTGTCGCAGGACCCTCCTCCTGGCCTCAGGGAGCAGCCCCTCCCTTCTAGACCCCACCCCACCTAGGACATACTGGCCAGCCTGGGTGGGATCCGGGCAGGAGTGGGGGGGCCACCACCCCTCCTGACCCCACCCCACAACAGCCAAGGTGCTCCAGGCACTGAGGGAGAAGGGAAGTCCCCCTCCACTGGGCGCCTCCCCGACCCGTCCTGGGGACAGGAATGGGAGGCACCCAGGCCTGGCCTGAAAGCTCCCAGGGGAGCTGGCAGCCAGGAAACACAAAAGCAGGCAGAGCAACTCCAGGGGTGCTAAGTGGAAGGAGCACCAGGATCCAGAGCAGCCTGGAAGGCTTCCTGGAGGAGTCCAGCACTAGGGAAGGAAGGGCTACAGTATCAGAGGAAGTGGGAGACCCTCCTTGGATGGTAAGGGACAGGGAGCCCTGCTGGCACGCTACAGTCCATGGGGGTAGCAAAGAGTCGACATGACTTAGCGATTGAACAACAATAACAACCTGGATATGGGATAGCCACACTTCCGGACCCTGTAGAAGGAGGCAGACTTCCTGTCCAAGTCCTCGGCCCAGACCTGGAGACCCTATGCCCTGATGGCAACTCTTCCAGCCTCTCCGGCACCAAGCCCAGTCTCTCTTCGGGCTTCAGCCTGCTGGGTGCCTTGTGCCTGCTGTTGATCTTGCCTCCTCCAATTCCTCTCTGCAACACCTCTGAACTGTCATCCCACATCCCTGGTTGGGCCACAGGGCAAAGGTCAAGCCCTTCCTGATCTGGCCCGCTCAGCCTTTCCCATGACACAGCCCTGCCACCTCCAGGAACCCTTAGTTCCAGCCTGGCACGCCCAACAGTCTCCCAAACCCAGCGTATGAATTCCACCTCCCTGTCTTTGCATACGCAGTCAATATCCCTTGGAAGTCTTTCCCCCCAATTCTACCCGCCCTCCCCACCCAGTGAAGAAAGACCAGATCAAGTGCCATCTTCTCTGGGAGGGCTTGCCTGGCTCCCCAGGGGATCTCCCCGCTTTCACCACACCCCTGTCCCCCAGCCCTGTCCCCCCCAGTCCCCACTCCCCAGCCCTTCCTGCCTGTAAAACACAGGGCTTGGGTAACCCTGATGCATCCTGAAGGTAGGTCCAATGCCTCCCCCACTGGTCCCCCCACTCTATCACAGGGTTCAGTACACCCCAGGGGCTGAAGGGCAACCCTTCTGTGGGGGAGGGGAGGGAGGAAGGAGCAATGGGTCCCTGGCCCCAACCCTGGCACCTGAGGTGTCCCACAGGCTCTGTATCCAGAGGGTGGTTGGGAGTTGGGAATGGCCCCTCCACCCAGCCCCTGGAGGGACTGACTGGGAATGGGGGAACAGGTGGTGGGAGGGGCAGGAATGAGAGGGGAAGGAGGCTCCCTGGGGAGCTGGATGCGGGTGGGATAGAAGGAGGACAGCCGTTGAGGGGATGAGACGGGAAAGGCCATAGGTCTCTCTGAACAGCCCTCCTCCGCTGCTGCGGGGGTCTCTGCCAGGGTCTAGGTGAGGAGCCAGCCCATGCCTGAGGACCCCTCACCAATGCCCCAGCCCAGGGCAAGCCTTCCTGAGCTCAGGCACAGGGAGAAGCAGTGTGTCCCCAGCAGTGTGGTGCAGAGGAAACTGCATCCAACGGGCAGGCGGGAGGCCTGGGCCATCATCCAGGGCCTGCCACTCACTGATGACCTGAGAAGAGTCCATTCCCTGCCAGGGCCTCAGTCTCACAGTCTGCAAAATGAACTCATGGGACGATATTATCTCCAAGTACCTTCCCAATCCCATTCTCAGATTAGATCCATCCCTGTTTGAAAGCTGCCAGTGTCCCCCTCCCACAACCAGGGCAAGCAGGACACTATTCCAGAGGCTCTGGGTCCCTGGAGGGAGACACACCTAGATTGGAATCCAACCTTCCCATCTAGTGACTGTGACCTTGTGCAGTTTGCTTCTCCAATTTGTGCCTCAGGGCCCAGTTCTATAAGTAGTGACAGTAAAACCCACCTCAGGCAGTGCAGAGGGCATTAAAGGTGACAGCTGGCACAGATGCCTGAAGCTGCCTGGCAGAGGCTTGGCCCTGAGACCCTCAGTGCATTGTAGTTTTTTCCCGGGTTCAAGCCTCATGTTCCCTCTTGCCATCTTCCCCATCATCCCTAATCCTTCAACTCCAACTGGAGCTCTGCCTCCTGCAGGAAGCCCTCCTGGCTTGCTCTGACTCAAAGTATCCTCCCTGGCCTCAGCACCCGCTGCACCATCCACTCACTTCTTTACTCTTTTACCAGATATGCACTGGTAGCTCCTGGTGCCAGGCTCTATGCTTGGTGCCATGGGCACAGAGATTGATCTAACTACTGCCACTGTTTTCCAAAGAGGGTGGGGAAGGGAAATGAGACAGGACACAAAAGACTAAGACTTATGACAGGTAGGGAGAGGACCAGAGATGAGGGAGTCCTGCGCTGGGTAAAAGGGTTAGGGAAGGCTTCCTGGAAGAGGTGTCTGAGCTCTGTGCCCTTGACGACAGGGACTATCCACAAGGAGAAGCGAAGGGGAGGGAGGTGGGAGCAAAGTACAGGACCCACTTAGGAGGAGCAAGTGTTCTGCTGGGGGCTGAGCCCAAGGGGACCAGCTAAGACTCAGGCCTGTCACTCCAGCCTGCATCCCCACCCAGCAGTGGCCAGAGAGAGAGAGGAGCTGCCAGCATAAAGCCTGAGAGCCGTGGGCTCCCAGGTCGACTCCCAGGTCAGCACAGCTGCTGGGAATCTCGCGCTGTTCCTGTCCACAAGCCTCCCCTCCTCCACTGACACACCTCCTTCCCCTGACCCTGCCTACCACCACCAGCCACAGCCCCTTGCCTCCATTTAGGGATGTCTCCCTCATAGAGACCCCCCTCTTCCACAGGGAGCCTGGCAGCTTACAGGCCCTAGGCATGGCCTGACCACTCCCACCCCCCAGCCTCCTCTCCTCCAAAGGCATCGACTGTCTCCATTCCCCAACAAGTTAGCCAGGGTAGGGTCGGGAGGCCACAATCCAGTCAAGACCCTGTCCTCTCCCAAGATGGCTCTCCCCTTTCCAGTGGTTGGTACTGAGGCCTCCCTGGGGTGCCCCTCCCCCTACCCCCACCCCCAAATGCATCTGGGCTCAGAAAACCAGGGAAGTGGGAGACAGACAGCCTGGGGTGGGCACAGACAGATCCCCAGGTCTCAACACCCTGCCCTCACACCAGCAGGGGTCATCACCAGCCCACCATGCTGATTCAGCCGGGGGGGGGGGGGGACAGCAGCTGCCCCATGGAGAACTCAGATCACCTGACCAGTTCCCCACCTCAGACTGGCTGGTGCCCTAGGGTGAACTCCTGGCACTACAGAAAGAACTGTGGGCCTAGGGTCTCATTCCTCACCCTGAAGCCAGCTTCAGGGAGGGCAGTGGGAAAGATTTGGGAGGAAAGCAGCCACTGGCCCCAAGTCATTATTTCAGCTCTTTAAGGAGGGTGCCCTGCTGGAGAGGGTAAAACAAGAGTAACACAAAGCAAACTCGGGCGGGTAACAGAGGGGTCCCCAACGTCTGAGGCCTGAGAACAGGTTCTTCTGCTATGCCCCCAAGGATGGGGTGAGGGTATCCCTCAGAGGTGCCTCAAAGTGGCAGTCGCTTGTCACCCCACCAGACCTCCCACCCTGCATCCAGAGTATGCACACAGCTGCTCCCAGCACGCCCCGCCTGTCGGCCAGCCGGCCCCACGCCCTGGGCACACACTGTGACCCCTGGGGATGCCCCAGGGTTTCCCTCCAGACCGCCCACCGGGTGCCCAGGGACATCTAGCAGCCCTTGGACGCCCCAGTCAACGGCTCTAGCACCCCTCCCCAGCTGGACGCCCCCACCTTCCAGCCGGCCGAGCTGTTGCTGTCGCCTTTATCCTTGAAGTAGGGCACGTAACGGACCATCCAGTCGTAGATCTGCGAGAGCGTGAGCCGCTTGTCCGGGGCGCTCTCGATGGCTTTGGTGATGAGGTCGGCGTAGGACAGGTTCCCCCACGCGTTCCGCCGGGAGCTCTTCGCTTTCCGCAGCGGTCCGACCTCCGCGCCCAGCGGCGGCGCTGGGGCCATCGGCGGGGCCGTGGCCCGGCGCTCCGGCCCGCAGTCCTCGGCGCCCTCGGCCACCCCCGAACCCAGCGCTCCGTCCTCGTCGCCGACCAAGTCGGGCTGCGGCAGGGGCCAGGTACACGAGCGCGGCCGGCTCTGCGGCGCGAAGTCCGGGTCCACGTCCACCTGATGCGCTCGCAGCTTCGCAGCCATGGTCCCGCCCGGCTCGGGCGAGGAGGGGAGGGGGGCTCCGCGGAGGGTGGGCGGGCGGCTCCGGGATCTGCGCGCCCCGGGGAGGCCCGCGGGAGGGGTCCCTGGCGGCGCCGGCTCAACCGCGGGGCGCCATGGGCCAGGTAGCGGAGACAGGGGGCTGGACGCGCTGGGAAGCCCGAAGGGAGGAAAAGAGGGGGGTAGTGAGAGAGCGGCGGCCGCGGAGCCCAACGGGCACACACCTCGCCCAGTCCCGCTTCTAGCACCTGCCGCCTGCTTGTGCCTGCAGCCACCACCGCCACCGTCGCTGCCGCCGCTCCCCCGGCGCCGACCCCGCACGCGGGCCCCGCTCTCCCGGGACGAAGCCGGACTGCACCATGCCGGAGCCCGAGCCCGTGCCGGAGCCCGCGCCGCCGCCGCCGCCCCGTGAATGCCGCCGCCGCCGCCGCCGCCGCTCCGGCTCCAGCGCCAGCTCCCGCGCCTGCCGCGCTCAGCGCCGGCTGCACCTCGGATGGGCGGGGGACGGGGAGGGGGGCGGGCCCGGCGCGGGAGAGGGCGGGGCGTGCCCGCCCGCGGCCGCGGAATCCTCTGGCGGGCCGGGTGCCCCGCCTGCGGGCTGGAGGCGGAGGCGCGGGGCTCCCGGCCGGGGGCGACCCCGCCGTAGCCCCTGCATGCAACAGCGCCGCCTACGGAGCAGGGAAGACGAGGCGGGCGCGACCCCGCCCCCTGCTTTGCTCTAGGGGAGGGGGCGCGGGGGCGGGGCCCGAGCACTCTCATTGGTCCGAGGCAGGGTTGTCCCACCCACGGACTCGGCAGGATCCCTCCCCTGAGCGCGTCAGCGGGTTATTGTTACAACCCGGGGTTTCCCGGGGCAACAGGGATGAGGCGGGGCTCAGAGCACATGGCCCCGCCTTCTATTCCCGGGAGGAATGCCCCGCCCTCTGTTTCTAGACCCTTGGTATTTCCAAATCTTCCTTCCAGAAACCTGGTGGGGTGGGTGATGGAGTTCTTCTCTTCTTTGTGCCCTGGGCTGGGGAAAAGGAGAGGGTCAAGAACACCTGAGTTCTGGGTCAGGCTTGACCACAATTTTGGCTTCTCCATCTGCAAGCTGTTTTTCGTAGGCATTCAGAGTGCCTGGTTTAACGTGTAGTAGAATCAACCTGGAGAGCTTGTTAAAACGTTTTACTGGGCCCCAGCCAGATTAGTCTGGGTTACGGCTCGAGATTTTGCATTTCTGACAAGGTCCAAGGTGATGCACCCTGGACCACACTTTGCAAACCACTATTTTAGAGTCTGTTGGAGGCTGTTGCTAGGGTTGTTGGAACAAACACTTGCCTCAAATTTCATCCTGTTTGGAGAGAAGTTTCTCGTTCACTTAACATATTTATTGAGCACCTTTGATGCATGTGCACTGTTCTGGCTACTAAGGCGAGAGCAGCAATGGAGACAGAGGAGGTCCCTACAGCATAGGCTGTGAAGAAGTCAGGTGTTGTCAGATCACTGTATGGCCTCAGAAGGAAGAGAGGCCAGCTGAGCAGTTGGGCAGCCCATGATCTCATCCCACAGGGCCCTAGGCTAGGTTTCCAGCCAACACTCCACCTGCCAGCCTTTGCTTTGTGTATCCACTCTGCCTAAAACACCCTTTCCCCCGCTCAGAGGCTGTCATCAGAGATTCTCCCATCCTTCAAAACTCAGCTTAACTCATCCCCGATCCCTTCTTTAATGCAACTCCCAGCACTGTCCTTGTCCATTGCTTGCGCAGATCACTTTCTTCTCTGCCAGTAATTTCTATGTCCCTCTAGGACAATATTTCTCTTTTGCCAATCAGGAAACTGAGGTCCAGAGTGGGCAAGTGAATTGCCCAGATGGAATGGCCAGGATTAGACTCAGGCAAACCAGCCAGTACCACATTCCTGGAGAGGCTGGACACTGCAACTTGCAGAAAGTTCTCTGTGCAGGACTGGGCCCAGGCCACAGGAGACAGTCCTCTCCAAAATTCATTCCTTTCAGCCTAGATCCCAAGGAGTAGGGCCAAGGGTGAGGATGGGGGTGGGGCTGGAGAGGCCCCTCCTCGCCAACCCCCCCAGAGCGGGAGCAGGTCCAGCTTGCAAATGCCTGGCGTGGCATCTGCCTGAGTCACATTCTGAAGGCAAGGGTGGGCATGGGAACCATTGGCTGCCCCCCTTCTGCTTACGTATACACACCCTCCAGGTGGTTCAGTTTAGAGACACAAGGGCCCTGAAATCATTGCTGGACTCCCTCCCACAGTTCTCATATGCCCTCCTTGCCTGGCGAGCCCATGCTGGAGGCTGCCCCCTCTAGTTCCCTGGAAGCCAGGCAGGCCTCCTGCTAATCTTCAGCTCCAGCTTAGCCTGCTCTGTGAGATGGGGCCTGCTGGGGGCCATACCAGAGCAGGGAGGATCCTTAGCTGGGGGCCCTGGCACAGGCTGCTGCGGGACTGGGAAGCCAGGTTGGCAGAGATGCCCTAGAGGCTGACTCAGGCTCTGCTCTGGCCCCTGCCCTGCCCAGTGTCTACAGCTTCTGCCTGGACTCTAGTCTGGGTCCCACACTGGCACACTCAGTCCCCACTCCACACAGACACACACACACCCCCACCATGTACATGGAGACTCATTTTTCTCTACTCACAACTTGGTTCCTGCTCACATGTTCATTGTGAGGCAGTCTAACATTACTGATTAAAGTATGGACAAGTTCCTTAACTGCCCAAATCCATTATTTCCTAATCTATAAATGAGTAACATCATAGCACAAATTTCAGAGGCTATTTGGAGAATTCAGTAAAATCATGAATGTCGGCATCAGGCTCATAGTAAGTGCTCAATAATCCTAGCATTTTTTATTACTGTTGGTGTTACCTTTCCTCCCTGTTTGTCCCAGGTCACATTGTCCCACCTGCTGTCACCACACACACGATGGTGTCCATTCACACACTCAGGCTTGCTCGCAGGCACACCTGTCTATGTCCCTCACACATGTGTCCCAATTACATAGACCCTCATGTTCCTGTGGTCCCACCCCCAGGGCTCTCTTCCACCCCCTTCCCCTCCCCCACACCTGCTCTCAAGCTCCCAATTACCCTCCCTACCCTCCCACATTCATTTCTGCTCACAGACAAGCCCCCACTTGCTCACCCTCGCTCTCCTCCCCCTTCCACACACAAGTATCTTTGCTTCTGCTCACACCTTCCGTTGGACTTAACTCACTTGCATTCCAGTGCATACACACTCAGTCACACTCAGATGCCTGCTTTACCGAGTCAGCTCGTACTTGGATCACAAAATTTGTGTACATACACACACCAAACAATCCCAGGGGATGTCTCATACCTCAGCGGGTCCATCCCTCCCAGCGATGAGCACGTACTACCCAGCTCTCCTGAGGCACACTGCCCTTGGCAGACCCCTTCTCAGGCCACACAGTGACACTCCTGTCACCCCCACAGGACTGTGTCTTCCTAGCTGCTTCCCCTCCTCCAGTCTCAGCTCCCCATGCCCTCCCAGCTCTCAGAATAGCCCCTGCATCTGTGGCCACCGCCACCTCCACCGCTGCCTCTGCTGAGCTGTCAGGGCCCGCCGGAGCCTGCCTCCCCAGCGCAGTGCCAGCTGTCCCGGCTCACTCGGGGCAAGTGAGGACAGAAGGGCAGGCTTCACTGAGGTCTGATGGGCATAGCTGCTCTGCACCCCTGGAAACCCCCTTCCAGAACCCACCTGGAAGACAGTCAGCTCTCTGGAACCCACTGCCACTCGCCCAGCACATCCTAGTCCCTGAAGGATTTTGCCTGTGTCCCCTTTTATCCTCAAAAGCCCAGAGAGGACTGCCTCCCCTTCGTGGCTCAGAGAAGCTGAGGTCTGTGGAGGAAGGAGTTTGGTCAAGGCAGAGCAGAGAGTTGGGAGCAGAGCCAGACCAGGACGAGCCCTTCCTAGCCTTTCCTAGGGGACCCCCTCCTAAACCACACAGTTATCAAGAACTGCCCCCCTGTCCCCGCCTGCTGATGCTGAGCAGAGCCTGGTTGACATCTGATGCCACAGTTGTCAGGAAAAGAGAATAGCACAGGGGTGATGTCTGGGGACGCCTCTGGAGGGGGAGGGGCTGGTGCCCAGCTGAGGCCTCCAGGGGTGGAAGGGGGAGCGTCTGTAGGAGCCAGAGGGGACATCAGGACAGCTGGGAGAGCCTCCAGGGCAGGCTCGGGCCTGGCCCAGGGACGGCGTCAGAGAGTGGGTGGGGCTGAGCTGAGGCTGTGCAGCTGAGGGGGGCAGCACAGCAGGGCAGGGCTTTGTGACAAGACCGAGGCTCCTGCAGTTGCCTCCACAGTGCCGGCCTGGGACAGAGTGTTCTGCTGGCTTAAGGGAGGCGACTTAGACCAGCTCAATGCCCCCAAACATGAGACTCCAACCAAGAGGACCTTGTGTCCTCCTGGGCTAGGGAGCTGGACCGCCGCTGACAGTGGCAGAGAAGTAGTGCCGAAGTGAACTACTCTTATAAGCCAAACCTGTCCCACCCACCATCCCCCCTCAATCCTGTATCCTTATCCCCATCAATTTTTTAAAATTTATTTTTTTATAGAATTTTGTTGTTTTCTGTCAAACCTCAACATGAATCATCCATAGGTATGTATATATATATGAGCATCTGTTCAGTGCCAGCCCCTGCAGAGACCCTGCCAAGCATGATAATCCTTGGGGGCAAGAACTCTCTGCCTATCTTGTTCGCAGCTGTACCCCCAGGACCCAGAGCAGGGGCTGGCACAGAGACTTTCAATAAACATTTGTTGGATAACAGGATAAACTCATTTTGTTCTCACAAGCACCTGAGAGGCAGACACTGTCATTCCCATTTTCTAGATGAAGAAAACGAAGCTCAGAGAAGGGAAGCGAGTAGTCTGCTTTCCTGGAATTCAAACTAGAGCCTGGGTTTGCTCCTCCCCAAGCACTAGAGATAGGGGAAAACTGAGCTTTGAGGCAAATCGTTTCCCTTTTCTGAGCCTCACTTTCCTCATCTGTGAAATGGGACTATATTTACATGTTGGGGATGATTAAGTCCATCTGTGTAAAGTCAAATGTCAGACAAATATATGCTCCTTTCATCCTTCTCCTTGAGTTAGCCCTGGTATTCTAAACTTCCACACAACCACACCTGGGACCCATGATGATTGCAAGTCTCCCTTCTTTCTGTACAGCAGGAAGGAGGTGTATTTCTTTGCTGGGGCTGCTGCAACAAAGTGCCGAAGCGGGTTAAAGGAACAGGAATTTATTGTCTTATGCTCTGGAGACTAGCAGTCTGAAATCAAGATGCTGGCAGGCTACACTCTTTCTGAAGGCTCTGGGGGTGAGTCCTTCTTTGCCTCTACCTGCTTCTGGGGCTTGCCGGCGATCCTGGCAGTCCTTGTCATATGGACACATCACTCCAGTCTCTCCCTCTGTCTTCGCACAGCAGTCTTTCCCGTCCCTTCTCCCCGTCTTCACATCGCGCTGTCTCTGGGTCTGTCTCCTCCTTACGATGACACCAGCCACACCGGATTTAGGGTCCACCCTACTCCGCTATGACCTAATCTTAACTAATTACATCTGCAAAGACTCTGTTTCAAAAAAAAAAAAAAAAAATCCAAAGCTAAGCTTTCAGGAAGAGTGTAAACTTCAGGGGTGGGGAACACTATTCAACCCACTCCAAGAGGTGTACTAGAAAAGGTGGGGGGTTTGGAGACCTGCAGGAATGGCTTCAGATTCTGCCTCTTTCACCAGGAGGCTGGACTGTAGACTGCACTGAGTCTTGTTTCTTACCATGTCGAGTGAGGACAGCAACTCGACCTCCCTGGGATGTTGAAAGGAAAAGATGAAGTGGAGACTGGACAGCAGTGCCTGGCAGAAGACCCCAGCCTCTCACGTGGCCTCACTGCCTGGGCTGGCCCTCCTGCCCACGTGGCCTTCCTCGGGATTGTCCTGGCCTGGCCTGTCATCTTCCTGGCCCAGTGATCCGATCAGATCGCTGGGCGACAGTGTTCTGCTCCTGGCCCTGCTAAGCCACTGCTCTGTTCCTCAGAGCCTCTGTTATCTGATCAAACAGGTGAGAGGCCTGCATCAGATGATCTCGAAGGTTCCATTGGAAGCCAACGTTCACAGTGCCCTGATATCTCTTCACAAAATACTAAAGTCATCTGGAATTCTGTAGAGCCATGGCTGGTCAGGGAAGGAGTCCTAGGGAAAGGAATGAGGTTTCTAGGACCTTCCAGCTGCCCCCTCTCACCAGGTCCCCCGAGGCCCACCAGGCCATGGAGGCAGCAAATTTCCCAAGCCAGTGAGCCTCTGCCTGTGAGGAGCCCCCAGACGTTCACCCAGAGCCCCCTGGGTTGGCTGCTTCTGACCTCGGCTGCAGCCCCAGCCCCAGCCCTGGAGGACAGGGAGCTGTGGACACAGGCAGTGAATGCCAGCTCCATCATGGACTCCCTATGGGACCTGGGCCTGGTCCTGTACCTCAGTTTCCCCACCTGCAAAATGGAGATGCACCTACCGCCAGAGGGGGGAGAAGAATGAAAGAAAGAAGATGACATGGAGAAGGAGCTGCGTAACCTCTGGGGCATTGTAAGGAAGTCTCTCTCTGTGGCCTTCAGCATGGCCTTGCCCTCTGTCTCCTGGGCCCATCACTGCCTCCCCAGCCTTACTTTCAGACTGAGGCCCCTCTGGAATGAAGCATGCTGGGAAGAAAGGCCATAGACTCCCAGCAAGTCAGAATAGTGACAGCAACCAGCCCCACTGATGTGCCAGCTAATAGGAGGAGGGGAGAGGCTACGTAACAGAAGGCCTCCTGTTTTCCAGGTACTGGGCCGTGTGCACCTGCTCATTTCATCCTGATGGCCACACTCTGGAGCCATTGGTGCTATTCCCATTTTATAGATGGGGACACTGAGGACATCTGCTGAGAAATTGGGGCAGTATCTGCTGGAGAAACCTTACGGGGTTGTTGTGAGTATGATAACAACAATAATATTTAATAAACATCACCCTCATCATCACCATCATTATTATCAAGTGCTTCCTTATCTTATTTATCAAGTGTAGCCTCTATACTAATTAATTCCATGGTTCTCTCTTGGCCTTAATTAATCCTAAGAGGTTGGCATTATTTTAGAGGGGGCAGCAGAGGCTCAGAGAAGTTAAGTAACTTCCCTCAGGTCACAGAGCAAAGAGCCAAGCCAGAGTTTTCCAGCCCCAAAGCTGATGCTTTCCCCACTGCAACTGTTTTCTCTCACCTGGTTGCTGCCTGCATAGGTGAGTGATGTCACATGGGTGGTACAGACTGCCCATGCCAAGTGTGGCCAACACGGCAGCAGATAGGATAGGCCATCATCTGCATCCACGTTTTGTGAAACGTGTTTAGTCCACACCCTTAATTTCTACTTATTTTTTGGCCATGCTCCATGTAGCATGTGGGATCTTATTTCCCTGGTGAAGGATCAAACCCTATGTCCCACGTCGCAGAAGTCTTAACCACTGGATCACCAGGGAAATTCCTTAATTTTTACTTTTTAATCATTGTAATGTAATACTTAGATAAGAGTAAGTGAGAACAAGTGAAAAATGTGGTCCATGCAAATGATAAAGCTTTCCTAAGCTCTCATCACCCAGGTTCCACGAGATGGCCCCTTCAGGTGGCCTGGCCATCCCATGCCCAGCACCCTGGGACTTGGGTTCAGCCCCAGTCTGCCTTGCAACTTTGTCTCTGCTGGTCCTCTGGGTGCTCTGCAGGGCCTGAGCACGGCCTACATGAAGTGGCTGTAACTGTGGCTGCAGGTGAGGCCAGCTGACTCTACCCATGTTCTCTGCACCTGCCTTTCAGAGGCCTCCTCGCCCAGGAGAGGGACCTAATGCCATACACACTTGCCACAGGCCTGGCTGCCTTCTATGTGCTTCTTCTGAGCCTTCATTTTATCTCCTGGCCTCTCCTTTATAGCTCAGCATGAAAAGAGCACAAGAGCTGAGCCCAACAGCCCTGGGTTAGTGTCCTGGTGGTGACCTTGGGTGCTTCTCCCTGAGCCTCAGTTCCTCGGGCATCAGGCAAATTTGGCAACATCTACTTCACAGAACTACTGTGAGAATGGTGATAATAATGACAAAGATAATAATATTTATCAAGGGTCTGACAAGGGCTAGCTCCATGCTAAGTGATTCCATGGCTCTCTTTGATCCTCCATCAACTGGAGAGGTTGCTTTTATTGTCATCCTCATCTCACAGGTGAAGACGTAGTAACAAGTTTCTGGCATATAGGAGGCACTTGACAAGTACGAGCTCTGTCTCACAGCGTTGTTTTTTTAAACAGGTGAAATTCATAAACTAAAACAGCTACACTCAAGTCATCCCAGGGTACACAACCGTTGTTCCCACTTGGGATATCTACATGTGTCCAGCTTGCTGTGCGATTCCTGCTTGGCAAATGTCATGTCCAGGCTGCTTCCTTGTTCTGAAATATACCATCCCCAGGCCAGCTTAGCTGAACCTGTGAAGAGGGTGTGCTGGGATCAGGGGCCGTGGTCCCAGGGCCAGCCCTGCCAATGTTTCTTTGAACTTTTCTGCACCGCAGTTGCTTTGTTTGTGTCTCAGAGGGGGGTTGTTGGAAAGGAGTGGCAGACAGTAGATACTCCGAAACTGTTGGTCCACAGCCTCTCCATCCAGTTTAGTCATCTGAATGAGTCAGAGTTAAGGATCAACCCCAAATCCTGACCAGCCCAATATACAAGAGAACCAGAAACCCGGGAACCAACCAAGGGTCAGGTGTGGAGAGGAGGCGATATAGCGCTACTGATGGGGCTGAACAGGCCCCCGGTCCCCACAGTGCAGCAGGTATGGCCCTCTTTGCCTGCCAGGAAGCATAGCTACCCCTTGCATTCTATTGCAGGAACTATCCTCAGTGTAGGTTTATGGCCCATCTCTTCACCCATTTTGTAACAAAACTCTTACTCCTTTCCTTCAATTAATCATGCTGCTGTTGGTATATGAGCCATTTTATAAATATGGGGCTATCCCCCGAGTCCCTTTTTTTGGAATCGAGGTGATAGGAACAGTGAATGAAAGAAGAACAGATGCAGGCAGGAAGCCACAGGAAGGGTAAAGACAGAACCAGAGCATCATCCACACACACCTGAAACTTCCAGCCTCCCTTCTCGGAGAAGTCTCCAAGACCCCTGAGGCCAGGTCAGTCCCTTCTCCTCGGTTGCTGGTACCTGTTTCTTGTTCGGTTCACCCTGGCCTGTCATTATCAACATTTGTTCCCACATCTGTTGACTGGTCTGTGAGGTCCTCTCGCACTGGGTTTTCTCCCACTCATGTCTCAGATCCTGCACAGGACCTGAATGGTGGGCTGGAGCGAGGTGGGGAAATGGGGCAAGAGAGCCTTCACGAAGGTGAAACACTTGAGCTGGGTCTCCTGATACTTTCCTGAGCATTTATTAGATGCCAAGCGAGGTTTCCAAGAAAGACATATTCAGAAAACATGTACCTGAAGGGCCTCCTACAGAGACAGGCACGTGATGGTCACTACCGTGCCAGCCGTGGTTATAATAGGGAAACACTGGCAGCCACCTGGAGGAGACTACGTTCTGCCGCAACCACGAGGAGGAAGACTACGCAGCTCTTAAAAAGAGTGCATAGACCGCAGTGTGCTAACACAGAAAGGCGTCTATGATGTCACATTAAGTGAAAAAAGTGACAGAAGAGTACCAGTGCCTCCAGTATGCTGGGCGCTGTGTATAATATGTGATTCTGTTTCTGTCAATACTACACATGTGCTTGATATTTGCATGTATGGATCCACGTATATAGAAGTCCTATACATATATATGTGTGTGTATACATGTATTTTGTGTGTGTGTGTGTGTGTGTGAAGGATTTGCCCAAACTGTTAAGATTAATTAGTTCCAATCAAGAGCTAATAATGAAGATTAGGGAGAACCCCCTCTTTTACTTTACATAGTTTTGCATTGTTAAATAGCTTTACAACAAGGGGGAGGCTTCCCTTGTAGCTCAGTTGGTAAAGGATCTGCCTGCAGTGCAGGAGACCCAGGTTCAGTCCCTGGGTTGGGAAGATCCCCTGGAGAAGGAAATGGCAACCCACTCCAGTATCCTTGCCTGGAAAATCTCACAGACAGAGGAGCCTGGTGGGCTGCAGTCCGTGGAGTGGCAAAGAGTCGGACACAACTGAGCGACTAACACACACACAACAAATGAAGAACAGTAAAGGAAAAAAGAAGTAAATGCTGCCATGAGTAATGAGTGCCCTGGGAAGAGTTTAGCTGACAAGCACAGTGACTCAGTAAAGCGGTCCAGCGATCTGGTTTCTTTGCTTCCATTGCCCCAGGACGGGCCTGTTGGGTGCACAGCCTAGGTAGACAGAGTCTAATGAGGAGACCTTTGGCAAAGTTTCCCGAAACCAGGAAAACCAGGTGACTTAAGCCACCACTGAGGAGGGATATGACTGGTGACCCCTCTGGAGAAACAGGGACCATCTCAGATCCCTGAGTATTTGGAGGCTGACCCTGTGCTGGAGCTGAGCCCTGTTCTCCCTGTGGGCCTTGAGATGGAGTCATATGGACAAGACCCCATGCTCTCAGACCAGGAAGAGCCTTAGAAATTATCAAGCCCATTGCCGCCTCATCCTATTGGTCTGGGACTGGATGGGAACCAAGTCCCTGAGACATTGTGAGATATCTGGGTAGGGGCAGAGCTGGCCAGAAGGCAGGCATCATGATGCTAAGTGGGAGATTTTCCAGGCTCCCTCAGAGCTTCCCGGGTGGGAGGGGCATGGTGGGTAGAAAGACCATGGGTCTGAAAGACACACAGACCTGGTTCTAGACCTAGATGCCCACCCTTGAGACCCTGGAGCCTCAAGAACCTCCTCAGGAAAATGGAGACAATACTACCAAGCTGAGAGTGATTGTGAGAATTGAAGACTCGGTACAAACAAGCCCCCAAGTTTAGCAGGACTTTATCTGTGGCATTGAGGGTGAGTGGTGTCTTTAAGAAGAGATGGGAATTTATGGACAGGGACAAGAGTAGTTGGAGACTTGGACTCTGGTCTTTAGGGCTTGTGGCTTTATATATCTCAGAGAGTGAAATCGACACCAGTCCAGGCAAAAAAAGGTGGAGGGAGGTAGCAGTTAAGAACTCAGGTCTGGAGTAAGTCGCTGATACAAATTCCGGTTTCCCCCATTTCTAATCATATGCCCTCTTTAGGCCTCACTTTCTTCATCACAAAAATGAGGATAATATTAATTCTAACCTTTCAGGATTATCATGAGGTTTCAATGAAATAATACAGGTAAATTACCTCGTACAGCGCCTGGCACTCTTTGGAGTTATAATATAGAGGCACTCAAGGCCTTTCTACCTGAGAGAAAAGGATCCAGAGTTCCTAATGGACCTCAGGGTTATCACTGGGAGAAGAGACCATCAGAAAGAGGAGGTATGAGGCTTTGGCAACCACAATGTGGAGTGGTGCAGAGGGCCAAGCCGTAAGAGTCAGACAGATCTGAGTTGAATACCAGCATCACTACTTTAGCTGTGTAGCTTTAGACAAGTTATTGCACCCCTCCAAGCCTCAGTTTCCTTATCCCCCCAAATGGATTGGTATACTTGTTCCTGCTCTACCAGAACATAATAAATTAAAGCTCCAGACTACTTTGCCTAAGGCTCCCTCTCTCCATCTGCTTCCTCCCCAGCACATCACTCCTGACCACCATCACACAGTCTCCAGAACAGAGCACTGGACTTGGAGTCTCAAAGACTTTCCTTCCAGACCCAGAGCATCATCTGTCTGGGTCATCCCACATGTGGGACTTTGAGCAAATCACTGTGCTTGGCAGAATCTGAGTTTTCATGTTTGGGTTGGGGAGATTCCTGCATCCTCACAAGATTGAGGCAATTTTGTGACAACTTAGTAAAAACCAAGGCAATAAATGTGAACATATGTGAATATGCTTTATCCACTACTTTCAGTAAATTTCGCTGACTGAATCTTAACAGTCTTTTTTTTTTATATACCTACATTTAACAAGTCATCTTAAGAACAACTCAATCTTACTCTCCTTAACCAACTAATCACCTTGAAACTGAACATAGGAAGAGCACATACGTTGAATCAGGACCTGGTTTAGATTTTGGTTCTAACCCTGTAGCCTTGGGCAGCTCACTTCATCTCCCTGAGTCCCAGTTCTCTTAGTTATAAAGAGGCATTGAATTTATCTGAGGGAAACCAAAGCACTGTTTTGAAAAGACATCCGCTGTCCCCGGGCTTCCCTTGTGGCTCAGGTAGTAAAGAATCCACCTTACACCCCAGGAGACCTGGGTTTGATGCCTGGGTTGGGAAGATCCCCTGAAGAAGGGAAAAGCTACCCACTCCAGTATTCTGGCCTGGAGAGTTCCAAGGATTCTATAGTCCATGGGGTCACAAAGAGCCAGACATGACTGAGCGACTTTCACTTCACTTCACTTCTGCTCCCCCATGTCCACTGCAGTGTTATTTACAATAGCCTAGACATAGGAACAGCCTTAGTGTCCACAGATTGATGAATGGATGAAGAAAAAATGAGACATACACATATATAATAGAATATTATCCATAAAAAGAAGGAAATCCTACCATTTGTGACTACATGGATGGATCTTAAGGGCATAATGCTAAATGAAATAAATCTGATAAAGACAAATACTGTGTGATCTCATTTATGTGTGGAATCTAAAAAACCTTATCACAGATACAGAGAACAAACTGGTGGTTGCTAGAGGAGGTGAGGGTAGGCAAAATGGATAAAGGTGTTCAAAAGGTACAATCTTCCAGTTATAAGATAAATAAGTCCTGCACATGTGATGTACAGTGTGGTGACTTTAGCTAATACCATTGTTGTATATTTTTAAAGTTGCCGGGAGTAGATCTTAGCAAGTTGCTGAGAGCCAATCTGTCGGCAAAGAGACGTCACTTTGCCGACAAAGGTCCATAGAATCAAAGCTATGATTTTTCCAGTAGTCATGTACAGGTGTGAGAGTTGGACCATAAAGAAGGCTGAGCGCCAAAGAACTGATGCTTTCAAACGATAGTGCTGGAGAAGACTCTTGAGAGTCCCTTGGACAGCAGGGTGATCAAATCAGTCAACCCTAAAGGAAGTCAACCATGAATATTCATTGGAAGGATTTATGCTGAAGCTGAAGTTCCAATATTTTAGCCTCCTGATGTGAAGAGACGACTCATTGGAAAAGACCTTGATGCTGGGAAAGATTGAGGGCAGGAGGAGAAGAGGATGACAGAGGATTAGATGGTTGCATGGTATCACTGATTCAATGGACATGAGTCTGAGCAAAATCCAGGAGATAGTGAAGGACAGAGAAGCCTGGCAACTCTGCAGTCCAGGAGGTTGCAGAGTTGAAAATGACTGAGCAACTGAACAACAACAGAGAGTAGATCTTAAAATTTCTCATCACAAGAAAAAAATTATAACTAGAGTGGTGTGGATGGTAACTAAACTTATTGCAGTAACCATTTTGTAATACATACAGGTATCAAATCATTATATTGTACACCTAAAACTGTAAATTAAATACTGTTTTTTCAAAAGAGACATTAATAATACCTACTTTACAGGGTTATTGTGTGAATGATAATGACAACAATAGTAACAGCAGACATAGGGGAGGGCAGGGACCTGGCCCCACAATCACCCACCAGATAGACCCACTCTGGAGAGGTAGACCAGATGCCCAGGTAGATGGAGGCATTTCCATCAAGCAGACTTATCATCTGCAAACACACCTGAAAACATTGCCGTCACCTGTGCCTTAGCTGTAACTTGAGGTGAGAAAGGGAGCGGGCTTGGGGTCTGCCTGGCTTAAATTGGGTTCCTGGGTAACCTTCTGCACAGTCTCTTCACAGACCAAAGCTTCCTCTTGAAGAAAGGTCTGGGGCTTTGCTGGGAGCATTTGTGGATGAGATATTTCAGGACAAGGCATGCGGTTTGCCAAGCTGGAGTCATAGCGCAAGCTGGACATGTGAAGATATCCCAGGTGGGAACAATAGCTGTGTACCCCAGCATGGCTTGAGCATAGCTGATTTAGTTTATGAACTTAGATGGCTGAAAAAATAAAAGCCGTGAAAAGGAACCAGCACTTGTCAAATGCTTACTGTGTGCCAGAAACTCCTATTACTACATCTTCACCTGTGAAATGGGGATGACGATAAAACAATGGCAACCTCTCTCGGTTGATGAAGGATCAAGGAGAGCCATGGAATCACTTAGCTTGGAGCCTACATTCTGTAAGCCCCTGATAAACAGAAGCCCATATCTTCATAAAGCATAGTGCAGCAGGGAGGGCGTTCACTGAGGCAGGGATCACAAGAGGGTGTGGGCGCTTGAGAGCAAGGGGTGGATTTTGGTTTGGAAGTGCTGAGTTGGAGGTGTCTATAGGACAGCCAGGGAGGACATCCACTTGACAAACATCGATATGAAGTCCAAGGCTCTGAGAAGAGGTGTGGACAAGAAATGTGGTCTTAAATCTTGGCACCAAGATGGAGAAACTATGGGAGGGGCTAAGACACTGAGGTGATGGGTAATGTGGAGCAAGATGTGAAGAGAGCAGAGAATTCAAGGGGGTGATGAAGCACATTACAGGGAGCAGAGCACGGGCAGACTGCAAAGGATTCCGAGAACTTCAAAGGAGTCTGGGAAGGAGCAGCCAGGGAGTTAAGAAATGGTGGACTCTGGAAAACCAAGAGAAAATAGAGGTTAAAGAAGAAGGAACTGGTAAACAGTGCAGATATAGCACATGGGTCAAGAAAGCCAAGCTTAAAGCACGTGCAGCAGTATATACATTCTCAAACCAGGGCAAGCCAGAAAGGGAGGCAGCAGCTACCCCCAGCATTCACCATCAGCCCCCAGCGAGAGCAAGGCTAACCTCTAAAGCTCACATAAGAAATCCTAGGCATTAAAAGACCTCAAAGTGGAGCCCAGAGGCCCTCCAGAGGCAGTGTAGACGTAGGAGAGCTGAATCCCTCTGCATGAGGCCCTGTCACATCTCTAAACATCCGTGAGCCTCCATTTCCTCACGTGTGTAAAGGGGATAATATGCAAACTTTACATCAGGGTTGTAGGAATTGGATGACATCATTTTACGAGAGACTTGGTAGAGCGTGGCCACTCAACATAAGTTCATACTCTCACTGTTTATTTAATATAAAAGTGTCTATCCCTGATGATGATCCCAAATCAAGAAAAAGTTAAGTTCAAGTCAAGTCTCCTCTTTTAGAGAACACAGGGAATGCTTGAGAAAGATTCACATTGTCTTACTTTTGAAGACTTGGTGATGGGCTGCCCCAGGCATGACCTCCAAGCTCCCCTTCAGCCCCCTTATCCCGTGCTCTCCCAAGAGAAGTGGCCATCCGTGAACGACCTCTCCATTCCGAGAACAGTGGGGAGCCTACCTGGCCAGGCCAAAAGGCCCAATGGCTTGAGGGAGAGGAAAGAAAGCCACGCAGAGCCTAACAGAGGCACTTGGGCGAGGACAAGTTTATGAAAGTAAGTTAAGTCATTCCTAAAATGACCTGTAAAGATTTGGTTACAATGAACATTTATACCTATTACTGAGAAAGACACATTACATAAGTTATCTCAGCCATTACTCCCACCAACTTGTGAAGAAGGGACATGGAAACCAAAATTCTGTCCAAAAAAAGTGATTTGCTCAGTCCCACAGATGACAGATGATGGCTCTGGGATTGGAAGGCGAGTCTGTGGACAGGAAGGAGGGGCCAGCTGGATTTGAGAAGCTAGGAAGGCAGTGGATGAAGGGAGGGAGTCATGGACAATCTCATGTCTGGGTTTTACCCTAATAAATCCTGGTGGAGCAGGAATAAGCACAGGGAGGGGCTGGGACCTGACCACACAGCCACCTATTGTTGGTGGGACAGCTTTGCAGAGACAGACCAGACATCAGAGCAGATGGAGGTTTTCCATCTAGCAGACCGCCACCTGCAAACACACCTCCAAACACTGCCATCACCTGTCCTGTGTCTGTTCGTTAGGGAGGGAGTCACAACAAGGAAGGAGGCAGGGTTGGGAGCTGCCTGCCTGAGACTGAGCCAGTAGGTATCTATGGTGGCTAGGAAGCCAGGAGCAACCTGCCCACCAGCCAGGTGAATACGCAAGCTCTCCAGAGTAGGCAAGGTCAGAGCTCTCTGAGCTTCAGTCTCCTCACTAGGGAAACAGAGAGAAGAAAACTTACATTGAGACTTCCCAGGAGCTCCGGTGGTTAAGACTTCTCCTTCCAGTGCAGAGGGTGCAGGTTTGATCCCTGGTCAGAGAGTTAAGATCCCACATGCCTCGCAGCCAAAAAATTGGAACACAAAACAAAAACAATATTGTAAAAAATTCAATAAAGACTTTAAAAATGGTCCACATCAAAAATATCTTTTAAAAATAATAATAATAAACATAAGAAAATTCACATCACAAGGTTTTCCCAAGAAATATGTACGAGAACACAGAAAGGGCACCTGGAGACTTCCTGGCATAGAGCACGTGATTCTTCCTCTTACCTCATACTTGTCAGATGAGGAGACTGAGGCTCAGAGAGGGGCAGTGACTTGTCCTTGGTCACATATCAAGTGAGCTGGTGATACAGCCAAGACTGGAACCCAGATCTGACAGCCAGAAGCCCTAGCCCTTTACATTCTTTCCTCCTGGGTGGGGGTGATGCGTTAGATACAACACTCAACCCATTCAGACCACACTAATAGAGGTGAAGTCTAGACCTGCCTCACACTTGTCTACCACCACAGCCACTAGCCACAGGTGGTTACTGAGTGCTTGAAACGTGGCTTTTCCCAAATGGGATGTGCTCCAAGTGTGAAAACACCAGATTTTGAAGATTTCTTTAATTTTAAGAAAAATTTTACAGTATCTCATTAATGATTTTTATGCTGAACGGTTTATGTTGAAATAATACTTTGAATATATTAGGTTAAATAAAATATAGTTTTAAGTTCATGTTACCTATACACATTACTTTTTAATTTGGTCTTGTAGCATCTTAGTTCCCCAACCAGGGATTGCGCCCTTTAGCAGTAGAAGTGCAGAAATGCAGAGTCCTAACAACCGGGGGACCTCTGGAGAATTCCTGTCCTCTACCTTTTTTAAGGTGCCTACTAGAAAATTTGCCCACCTTATACTGCTGTTGGACCACACAAGTCTCAAATGTAGGAGGAGATGGGGTTGCCCCTCTCTGTGCAGAATTCTAGACTGCACATCTCAAGAGGCACGAAGGCAGGGAGGGGCATATCCAGAGAGAGCAGGGGCCACAGGAGGAGGCCACAGCTTTGCACAACCCCAGGGGCATCTCTGACGTCACAGTCCAGTGGGGCTGTATTCAGTGACCCCACAAAGTATGTCACAGAAGGGACAGTTGAAGGACCTGGACTGGTTCCACCTGGAGAGAAGACTTAGAGAGGGGACCTGATCCCTGTCTCCAAATAGCAAAGGACAGTCACGGGGCCAAGAGAACAGATGTGTTCTGTGTGGCATGAAAGAGGAGAGCTGAGGTCTCAGGAAGAGCTCCAGGAACACAGACTTCTCCTCCCAGGCAGGCCAGGACCGACCTCAACTGGACTGGATGGCCTCTTCCAGGGGTGCAGAAGGTGAAGGGAGCCTGGTGGATTTTTCTCAGGAGCGATTTAGCATGCAAGGAAGAAATGTTCGATGACCTACAAAGAAATGTGTCCTTATACCTGGAGGCTCTGAGGCACCTCTGGGCTGGGTAGCTGCGCCAGGGAAGTCAGGACAGAGGGGCTGCTAGGCTTCCAGCCTAATAAACATAACACTACAATAACAGCTTATTGAGCATCTGCTATGTACCAGTATCTACTATGTACACGCATTATTACTTTCCCTCTCACCCACCCTGATGAGGTGGCTACTACTTGCCCCATTAGGAGAGTAGGGAAGCTGAGGCTCAGAGTGGACAAGAGCCTTGTCCAAGGTTACACTGCCAGGGCGAGCTGGGATTTGAACCTGGCCTGGCTGACAGCAGTGCCCACAATCATGGGGTGGCCTCCTTGGGGAGCCAGGGGGGCAAGGGCCAGCGGAGCCGGGGGACTGGCTCCTTGTTCACGGGAAGCCAGGGCCCCACTGGGCTCTCCAATTAGTGAGAGCAGAGAAATCAGAGGCAGCAACAAGCTCTGCTAATGAGCTGCCACATTAAACAATGAGTCACACTTCCATACGGTGCCGCTCCAGCCCTAACCCGGAACAAACAAGCTGTGAGAAACAGTTTACAAAACAGCGAGGTGTGACTGTCTCCCTGCTGCCGCCCGCCGCAGCCACCACCACCGGCACTGCAGCCACTGCCGAGCCCGCCGCCCACGGGCAGCCACAGGCGCAGAGACGGACCTGGGAGGGGCGCCCACCCGCCCTGGCTTCTGAGCTCAGAGGAATCCCCGTCTCTGAATGGTCCCACGGCACACCCCAAGGCACAGCTTCACTACCATTCTAGCCATCTTCAGAAACACCAGGGGCTCGGTCATTGGCCCACTCTATGACCTAAGGCAGATGACTTAATCCCTCTGGGTCTCAGTTCCTTTATCTGTATTTTGGGGGTAATAATAACATCCAGCTCATTTTCCAATTGTGGTGCTTCAGTGTGATTATCACGTGGACTGCCTGGCACCCAGTAGGTATGCAGTAAATCCTGGATCCCTCCTCTCTCTTCTCTGTGTAGGGAATCCAGCTCAGAGTCAACCTCACAGAAGTTAAGATAAGTTGCTTGGTCGTGTCCGACTCTGGGACCCCATGGACTATAGCCTGCCAGGCTCCTCAGTCCATGGAGTTTTCCAGGCAAGGATACTGGAGTGGGTTCCCATTTCCTCCTCCAGGGGATCTTCCCGACCCAAGGATTGAACCCGGGTCTCCCTCTGTACCCTCTGAACCACAAGCACTTACACAACCGCACAGAAGGTTCCCAACAAATAATGACTGCTTTCCTTGTCCTACCCCCTACTATACTTCTTTCTGTCCCTGGCCTACTCTCTCCTGAACTGTGGGGAGGAACTGCTCTGCTCATTTCCACACCCCTAGGTCCAGCACAGGTGAAGTTGAAGAGCAACAGGCTTTAGGGGTAGATAGATTATGCCTCTGGCAGTTAATAGCTGTGGGGACCTGAGCAGCTATGGTAAGAACCATTCCTTGAACCTTACCCTGTGAAAGATAACGTGCCCAGTGCTACAAGTGCGTTTTCTCATTTCAGGCAATGATGAGTATTATCCCATCTCACAGGTGAGGAACTCGATTCTCAGAGCAGTTAAGTAAATAGCTTGAGGTGGTGGCTTTGCAATGCGTCAACTTGGCTCAGCTGGACTACATTTCCCAGAATTCCCTTTCCTCTTCAGTCCTGGTTTTTTTATTTTTTTTTCTGGTTAGAATCTTTTAATGGTTCTGCTTCTTTAATTGAACCCTGACTGATACACGCAGCAAAGATTCCATAGTATATAGCGATGGAGCTGGAATTCAAAATGTTTGTCTGTCACTCAGCTCTAGATTTTTAACTATTCTACTTGGTAACAATAGCTTCAATACTTATATAGTAACTATAAGCCAGTTTTATCTCATTTAATTCTCATAACAAAGCTATAAGGTGGCTTTTATTATTATCCTTTCATTGTTACAGGTGAGGAAACTGAGGCACAGAGAAGTTAAATAATTTGTCCAATATCACACAACTAATAACTGGGTAATCTGAGAGTCAAAGCCAGAAGTTTGGTTACATAATCCATCTTTTTATCTATTATATTATTCTATCTCTCAGCTCTACTATAACTCATTCTTTAAGTCCCAATTCTCCTCAATCTGTAAAATGGGGATAATCTTACTTAATATATAAGATTATAGTGATAATTAAATGTGAAAATATAATTATAGGGCTTCTGGGAAGATCAAACAACAGGGAGTGGATTTACCCTCTGTCTCGAACAACTGAAAAGATAGATAAAGTAAATAAAACCACAGTTTTCAGACACTGAACATCAGGCAGCACAAAATAGCAATCCCTGAGAGAGGAGAAACTAATGAGGTGAGCCCTACGATTGCCAGCTTCTGCCTGGGGAGTGTTTCCAGGCTGCAGCACAGGGAGCAGGGTCCCAGCTGTCTCCTTGCTTTGAGGAGGCAGAGCAAGGAGTCTGGGGAGGCCAAAGCAACTAGAGTTCACAGGGCAGAGAACTGCAGAGAAGAGAGCTCCAACCATCTGAAAAGAGTTCCCCTCAAGCCTTCAACTGAATACTTAATAGCACTTGTATGTGAAAAAACTACCCAAGTTTGAAGAAAGAACATCTCAAAGAAGCAAGGGAAACAATTTCCAAAGTACACACAAGACCTGGAATGGTTTGTATTCCTACCAACCAGAGTGGAAAGCCTCATAAAATGTGGGGCATCAAGTTGATTCCGCAGAAGAGTATTGCTTCAGTAGTGGAAAAAAAGGTAATTGTCTTGCCTGATAAAGTTGAAAAGCAAGTCTCAGCAGAATTGAATTCTTTTTTAGTAACTTGACTGCATCCTAGAACAAAGCTCAAGAATACTGAATATACAATGCTAAAACGGCCAGCATACAACAAGGTGAAATTCACAACATCTGGCATCCAGCCGAAAACTACCACGCATGCCAAAAAGCAGGAAAATGTGGCCTTCGAGGAGGAGAAAAGTTAATCAATAGAAACAGACCCCCAAATAACAGGAGATAGAATTAGTATCAGTTCAGTTCAGTCACTCAGTCGTGTCCGACTCTTTGAGACCCCATGAATTGCAGCACGCCAGGCCTCCCTGTCCATCACCAACTCCTGGAGTTCACTCAGGCTCACGTCCATTGAGTCCGTGATGCCATCCAGCCATCTCATCCTCGGTCGTCCCCTTCTCCTCCTGCCCCCAATCCCTCCCAGCATCAGAGTCTTTTCCAATGAGTCAACTCTTCGCATGAGGTGGCCAAAGTACTGGAGTTTCAGCTTTAGCATCATTCCTCCCAAAGAAATTCCAGGGCTGATCTCCTTCAGAATGGACTGGTTGGATCTCCTTGCAGTCCAAGGGACTCTCAAGAGTCTTCTCCAACACCACAGTTCAAAAGCATCAATTCTTCGGTTCTCAGCCTTCTTCACAGTCCAACTCTCACATCCATACACGACTACTGGAAAAACCATAGCCTTGACTAGATGGACCTTTGTTGGCAAAGTAATGTCTCTGCTTTTGAATATGCTGTCTAGGTTGGTCATAACTTTCCTTTCAAGGAGTAAGCGTCTTTTAATTTCATGGCTGCATTCACCATCTCCAGTGATTTTGGAGCCCCCCCAAATAAAGTCTGACACTGTTTCCCCATCTATTTCCCATGAAGTGATGGGACCAGAGGCCATGATCTTGTGTACAAGGACATTAAAACAATATAACTATAACCCACATGCTCAAGAAGATAGAGATTGATCATGTTAAATAGACACTAGGAAAAACAGCCCAAATCAAACTTCTAGAGATGAAAAATACGTTTGAAAAAAATATACACAGGATGAGATTAACAGCAAATTTGATCACACAGGAAAAAAAGATCAGTAAATTCATAGACATAGCAATAGAAAGTGTCTAAAATCAAACATAGGAAAAAAAACTTTTTAATGGACAGATTATCAATGAACTGTGGAACAACTCCAAGAGGAGTTACATTACATGTAATTGGAGTCCCCAGTAGGGCTTCCCTGATAGCTCAGTTGGTAAAGAATCTGCTTGCAATGCAGGAGACCCTAGTTCGATCCTGGGGTCAGGAAGATCCCCTGGGGAAGAGATAGGCTACCACTCCAGTATTCTTGGGCTTCCCTTGTGGCTCAGCTGGTAAAGAATCTGCCTGCAATGCAGGAGACCTGGGTTCTATCTCTGGGTTGGGAAGATTCCCCTGGAGAAGGGAAAGGCTACCCACTCCAATATTCTGGTCTGGAGAATTCCATGGACTGTATAGTCCACAGGGTCACAAAGAGTCAGACACAACTGAGTGATTTTCACTTTCATTTTTCAAAGGGAGAGGGGAGCAGGAGAACACCCAAGGAAATAATTTAAATTTTTCCAAATTTGATAAAAGCTATAAACTATGGATTCAAAAATCTCAATGAAAATCAAGCACAAGAAACATGAATAAAACTTTACCAATGAAAGTTTATTATTATAACTTTATAGTAATAGAGTTGCTTAAAATGAGTGACAAAGAGAAAAGTCTGAAAATCAGTCAAAGAAAAAGACACATGATATACCAGGGAATAAAGATAAGAATGACAATAGACTTCCCATTGGAAAGAATTCAAGTCAGAGACAGTGGTACAACTATCTTTATAGTACAGAATGTAAAAAAACAAAATCAAACCAAATCCATTAATCTAGAATTCCATATCCAGTGAAAATTTATCTAAAAACAATGGTAAAATACTCTTTACAAAATGATAAAAAAAATGTAAAAAATTAATCACTAGCAGACCTGCACTGTAAGAAATATTATAAGAAGCCCTTGAAACAGAAGGGAAAATGATACCAGATGGAAATATGAATCTACGCAAAAGAATGAAGACCTCTGTAAATGGTGAGTATGTGGGAAAATATCAAATACTTTTTGTATTTAAAATAAGAAAACATAATTTATTGGTTCAAATTTAAACCAATACATAAATATACTTTATGGTTAAAACAAAGATATTTTTATATTATAAACCCAAAATACATATAAATAAAATGTGTGACAAAAATAGCATAAAAGCTGGGAGATGGGAGATCTCATACTGTCATAAGATTCCTATTCCAAACATGAAGTGGTATAATATTAACTGAAGGTAGAGTAGGATAAGTTAAAGATGTATACTATAAACCCCAAAGTAACCACTTTAAAAATACAGCTAGTTAAGCCAGTAAGGGAAATGAAACGAAATTTTTAAAAAAATACCCAATCAGAAAAAGAAGGAAAAGGGATTGGAGAACACTGAGACAAATAGAAACCAAATACTAGAAGACAGATTTAAATTCATCATATCAATAATCACACTAAATGTAAATGGTCTAAAAACCACAATTAAAAGATGATCAGACTGCTTATCTAAAGCAAGATCTGACCATGTATTGCCTGCAGAAACCCATTTATAAATTTAAATAAAATATAAACTTAAATTCTGTAAAAGTTGGTAGAATTGCAAGGGAAATTGGGGAAAATACACAATTATATTTGGAAATATTTCAATATCCCTTTCTCAATAAACAATAGAAAAAGGCAGAAAATCAGTAAGGATACAGTAAACTAGAACAACCAATTTAGCCTAATTGATATTTATAAAAACTTCACCCAACAATAGTAGAATTAAGTGCATATAAAACATTTATCAAGATAGATCATATTCTGGCCATAAAAATAGTTTCAATAAATTTACTATTAGTCAAAGTATGTTTTCTGACCACAGTGGAATTAATTCAAAGATCAGGCTTACCTGGTAGCTCAGTGATAAAGAGTCCACCTCACAATGCAGGAGAAATGAGTTCAACCCCTGAGTCAGAAAGATTCCCTGGAGCAGGAAATGGGGGAAGGGGGTTATGATCCATGAGGTCGCAAAAGAATTGGACCCAACTTAGCAACTGAACAACAGCAAAAAGCACTTAACCACATTCCTTCTCAAGTGCCTTCCATACAGTATCTCATGTCTCTCATCAACCATTTAACAAGAGGAAATTAAAAGGGGCTTCCCAGGTGTTGCAGTGGTAAAGAATCTGCCTGCTAATACAGGAGAGGCAGGGGACACAGGCTCATCCCTGGGTGAGGAAGATCGCCGGGAGTAGGAAATGGCAACCTGCTCCAGTATTCTTGCCTGGAAAATTCCAGGGGCAGAGGAGTCTGGCAGGCTACAGGCTGTGGGGTGTCAAAGAGTTGAACCCAACTGAGTACACACATCAGTTCAGTTCAGTTGTTCAGTCGTGTCCGACTCTTTGCGACCCCATGAATCGCAGCACGCCAGGCCTCCGTGTTCATCACCATCTCCCGGAGTTCACTCAGACTCACGTCCATAGAGTCAGTGATGCTGTCCAGCCATCTCATCCTCGGTCGTCCCCTTCTCCTCCTGCCCCCAATCCCTCCCAGCATCAGAGTCTTTTCCAATGAGTCAACTCTTCGCATAAGGTGGCCAAAGTACTGGAGTTTCAGCTTTAGCATCATTCCTTCCAAAGAAATCCCAGGGCTGATCTCCTTCAGAATGGACTGGTTGGATCTCCTTGCAGTCCAAGGGACTCTCAAGAGTCTTCTCCAACACCACAGTTCAAAAGCATTAATTCTTCGGTGCTCAGCCTTCTTCACAGTCCAACTCTCACATCCATGCATGACCACAGGACAAACCATAGCCTTGACTAGACGGACCTTAGTTGGCAAAGTAATGTCTTTGCTTTTGAATATGCTGTCTAGGTTGGTCATAACTTTCCTTCCAAGGAGTAAGCGTCTTTTAATTTCATGGCTGCAGTCACCATCTGCAGTGATTTTGGAGCCCCCCAAAATAAAGTCTGACATTGTTTCCACTGTTTCCCCATCTATTTCCCATGAAGTGATGGGACCGGATGCCATGATCTTCGTTTTCTGAATGTTGAGCTTTAAGCCAACTTTTTCACTCTCCTCTTTCACTTTCATTAAGAGGCTTTTTAGCTCCTCTTCACTTTCTGCCATAAGGGTGGTGTCATCTGCATATCTGAGGTTATTGATATTTCTCCTGGCAATCTTGATTCCAGCTTGTGTTTCTTCCAGCCCAGTATTTCTCATGATGTACTCTGCATAGAAGTTAAATAAGCAGGGTGACAATATACAGCCTTGACATACTCCTTTTCCTATTTGGAACCAGTCTGTTGTTCCATGTCCAGTTCTAACTGTCGCTTCCTGACCTGCATACAGATTTCTCAAGAGGCAGGTCAAGTGGTCTGGTATTTCCATCTCTTGAAGAATTTCCCATAGTTTATTGTAATCTACACAGTCAAAGGCTTTGGCATAGTCAACAAAGCAGAAATAGATGTTTTTCTGGAACTCTCTTGCTTTTTCCATGATCCAGTGATGTTGGCAATTTGATCTCTGGTTCTCTGCCTTTTCTAAAACCAGCTTGAACAACAGGGAGTTCACAGTTCATGGATTGCTGAAACCTGGCTTGGAGAATTTTGAGCATTACTTTACTAGCATGTGAGATGACTGCAATTGTGCAGTAGTTTGAGCATTCTTTGGCATTGCCTTTCTTTGGGATTGGAATGAAAACTGACCTTTTCCAGTCCTGTGGCCACTGCTGAGTTTTCCAAATTTGCTGGCATATTGAGTGCAGCACTTTCACAGCATCATCTTTCAGGATTTGAAACAGCTCAACGGGAATTCCATCA
This sequence comes from Oryx dammah, assembly GCF_014754425.2. Lineage (NCBI taxonomy): Eukaryota > Metazoa > Chordata > Mammalia > Artiodactyla > Bovidae > Oryx > Oryx dammah. Next base: position 102,658,355 of record NW_024070212.1, read on the forward strand.
CCTCCACTAGCTTTGTTCGTAGTGATGCTTTCTAAGGCCCACTTGACTTCACTTTCCAAGATGTCTGGCTCTAGATTAGTGATCACATCATCATGATTATCTGGGTCGTGAAGATCTTTTTAGGATATTTTCTATCTGGAAAATATGATATCACATACAACAATATGATATCTGGAAAATCCCCTCAATATTTAGAAACTTCATAAGATACAGCTAAATAACCCATGGGTCAAAGAAGAAATTAGATGGGACATTCATATCAGGAACTGAATGAAAATGAAAATACAATATATTAGAATTTATGAAATCACAGTTAAACAGAAGTTAGGGGGAAATTTATAGGACTAAATACCTATAATGAGTAAAAGAGAAAGATTTTAAATCAGTGTCATTAGCTTCTACCTTAAGAACTATAAAGAGAAGGGTAAATTAAACCTAAATCAACAGAAGACAAGAATAACAAAGACTAGAGCATAAATCAGTGAAGTAGAAAACAGAAAAATAATAGAGAAAATCTATACAAGCAAAAGCTGTTGTTTTTAGATCATTTTTTGAAATGATTGTTGGAAAAATACCAATGAATACGGTGCAGCAGAGCACAAGCTTTGGAGTCTGATAATCCAGATTTCACCTACAGTTAGGATGTTATTAGTTATGTGATCTGGGATTGTCCATACCACAGTTTCCTCAAGTATGTAATACTTGAGGAGTAAAATAAAAGAGATAATAGTACTTGCCTTGCATTTTCATGTCTAGGTACACCTTGATTTGCTGTGCTTTACATCATTGCACTTTTCTTTACAATTTGAGGTTTGTGGCAACGCTGTATCAAGCCCATAGCCACTGTTTTTCCAACAGCATTTGTTCATATCATGTCTCTGTCATATTTTGGTAATTTTCACAATACTTCAAAGCCTCTACCAACAAAAAGGTTATAATTAGCTGAAGGCTCAGATAATGGTGCAAAGAGTCAATTCATTGGAAAATACCCAAGGCTGGGAAAGACTGAAGGCACAAGGAGAAGGGGACAGCAGAGAATGAGATGGTTAGATAGCATCACCTACTCAATGGGCATGAATTCGAGCAAACTCCAGGAGAGAGTGGAGGTCAGAGGAGCCTGGTGTGCTGCAGTCCATGGGGTCACAAAGAATCAGATAAGACTTAGCAACTGAACAGCAATAACAACAGATAATGGTTAGCATTTCTGAGCAATATTTTTAAATTAAGGCGTGTACATTATTGTTTTGACATACTAATAAACTGCAGTAAAATGTAAAAATAACTCTTATATGCACTGGGAAACCAAAAAAAAATTTCATATGATTTACTTTATTTCAATATTCACTTTATTGTGGTGATCTGAAACCAAACCCGCGATATCTCCAAGGTGCACCTGTATTGCTAGTGGTAGTCAAAAATGTAACACGGTTGGCTCTTCACAGCTTCCAATCCACAGATGGAACCAACTGCAGAGCCTGTTTATGTTTATGGTCTGTGATTGGTTGAATACATAGATGTGGAACCAGCAGATAGGAGTGCCAACTACAGGACTTGAGCATCCTCAGATTTCCAGGTGGGTCCTAGAATCAACTCCCTGCTGATACTGAGAGACAACTGTAACCTCATAGAGACAAATTTGTCAGTATTTATAAAAAAACTTAAATGTATTTATCCTTTTGCCCAACAATCCTGGTTCTGGAACTCTGTTTTTCAATGGGTTTTTTGAGATGCAATTCCTGTATCCCACAAATCACCGTTTAACATGTAAAATTCCATGACTTATTCACAGAGTTGTGCAACCATTACCACAATTAATTTTGAAAGACTTCTACCTCCCCCCCCAAAGAAACTCTATGCCCATTAGGGTGCTCAGTGCTCAGTTGTGTCCAACTCTTTGTGACCCCATGGACTGTGGCCTGCCAGGTTCCTCTGTCTATGGGATTTCCCAGGCAAGAATACTGGACTGGGTTCCCTGCCCTCCACCAGGGGATCCTTCTGATCCAGGGATTGAACCTGCCTCTCTTGCGTCTCCTGCACTGGCAGGCAGATTTTTACCACTAGCACCACCAGGGAAGCCCATGCCTATTAGTAGACACTCCCATTTCCTACCAATTCCCTCAGCCCAAGATAACCACTAGTCTATATAGATTTTCCTATTTTGGACATTCCACATAGGTAGAATCATGTAATAGGTGAGCCTCTGTGACTGGCTTCTTTTACTTACCATGACACTTCCATGTTTCATCTATGTTCTAGCATGTATCAGTACTTTATTGCTGTTTATTGCTGAATAATCTTCCATTGTGTGGCTATATGACATGTTTATCCATTATCACCTGATGGGCATTTGGATTATTTCTCTTTTGGGGCTCTTAAGAACAATGTTTACTCTGTAATGGCCTATATGGGAAAAAAATCTTTTAAAAAAAGAATTATTATTCAGTTGCTAAGTTGTGTCTGACTCTTTGAGACCTCATGGTCTGCAGTGTGCCAGGCTTCCCTGTCCATCACCAACTCCCACAGCCTACTCAAACTCATGTACATTGAGTTGGTGATGCCATCCAACCATTTCATACTCTGTTGTCCCATTCTCCTCCTGCCTTCAATCTTTCTCAGCATCAGGGTCTTTTCCAATGAGTTGGCTCTTCGTATCAGGTGGCCAAAGTATTGGAGATTCAGCTTTAGCATTAGTCCTTCCAATGAACATTCAGGATTGATGTCCTTTAGGATGGACTGGTTGGATCTCTTTGCAGTCCAAGGGATTCTCAAGAGTCTTCTCCAACACCACAGTTCAAAAGCATCAATTCTTTGGTGCTCAGCCTTCTTTATGGCCCAACTCTCACATCTGTACATGACTACTGGAAAAACCATAGCTTTGACTAATATGAACCTTTGTTGGCAAAGTGATGTCTCTGCTTTTTAATGTAATGTCTAGGTTTGTCATAACTTTTCTTCCAAGGAGCAGGCGTCTTTTAATTCCATGGCTGTGGTCACCGTCCGAGGTGCTTTTAGAGACCAAGAAAGTAAAATCTGCCACTGCTTCCACTGTTGCCTCTTCTATTTGCCATGAGGTGATGGGAATGGATGCCATGATCTTAGTTTCTTGAATGTTGAATTTCAAGTCAGTTTTTCACTTTCCTCTTTCACTTTCATCAAGAGGCTCTTTAGTTCCTCTTCACTTTCTGCCATTAGTGTGGTATAATCTGAATATCTGAGGTTGTTGATGTTTCTCCCTGCAGTCTTGATTCCAGCTTGTGCTTCTTCTAGCCCGGAATTTTGCATGATGTATTCTGCATATAAGTTAAATAAGCAGGGAATATATAGCCTTGTCATACTGCTTTCCAAGTTTGAACCAGTAAGTTTTATATGTCCAGTTCTAAATGTTGCTTCTTGATCCTCATACAGGTTTCTCAGGAGACAGGCAAGGTGGTCTGGTACTACCATCTGTTCAAGATGTTTTCAACAGTTTGTTGTGATCCACAGAGCCAAAGGTTTTAGCATAGTCACTGAAGCAGAAGTAAATGTTTTTCTGGTATTTCCTTGCTTCTTCATGATCCAGTGAATGTTGGCAATTTGACATCTGGTTCCTCTGTCTCTTTGAGACCTGGCTTATACGTCTGGAAGTTCTTGGTTAACATACTGCTGAAGCCTAACTTGAAGGATTTTGAACAAAACCTTGCTAGTATGTGAAATCAATACAACTGTATGGTAGTTTGAACATCCTTTGCCATCGTGCTTCTTTGGGATTGAAAAGGAAACTGACCTTGCTGGTCTTGTGGCCACTGCGGAGTTTTCCAAATTTGTTGACATATTGAGTGCAGCACTTTAACAGCAGCATCCTTTAGGATTTGAAACAGCTCAGCTGGAATTCCATCACCTCCACTACCTTTATTTGCAGTGATGCTTCCTAAGGCCCACTTGACTTCACACTCCAGGACGTATGGCTCTAGCGGAGTGATCACACCATCATGGTTATCTGGGTCATTAAAACCTTTTTTGTATAGTTCTGTGTATTCTTGCCATTTCTTAATTTCTTCTGCCTCTGTTAGGTCCTTACAATTTTGATCCTTTATTGTGCCCATCTTTGCATGAAATACCCCCTTGGTATCTCCAATTTTTTTGAAGAGATCTCTAGTCTTTCCCATTCTATTGTTTTCCTCTATTTCTTAGCATTGGTCACTTAAGAAGGCTTTCTTATCTCTCCTTACTATTCTCTGGAACTCTGCATTCAGTTGGGTATATTTTTCCCTTTCTCTTCTCTCCTTTTCTCAACTACTTGCAAGGCCTCCTCAGACAACCACTCTGCCTTCTTGCATTTCTTTTTCTTGGGGATGGTTTTGGTCACCACCTCCTGTACAATGTTACAAACCTCCATCCATAGTTATTCAGGCAGTCTATCAGATCTAATCCCTTGAATCTATTCAGCACCTCCACTGTAAAATCATTAGAGATTTGATTTAGGTCATACCTGAATGGCCTAGTGGTTTTCCTTATTTTCTTCAATTTAAGCCTAAATACATTTAGAATCTGATGAGCTGAGCCACAGTCAGCCTCAAGTCTTATTTTTGCTGACTGTATAGAGCTTCTCCATCTTCAGCTCCAAAGAATATAATTCATCTGATTTCAGTATAGACCATCTGGTGATGTCCATGTGTAAAGTCATCTCTTGTGTTGTTGGAAGAGGATGTTTGCTATGACCAGTGCATTCTCTTGGCAAAACTCCCTTAGCCTTTGCCCTGCTTAATTTTGTACTTCAAGGCCAAACTTGCCTGTTACTCCAAATATCCCTTGACTTCCTACTTTTGCATTCCAATCCCCTATGATGAAAAGGACATCTTTTTTGGTGTTAGTTCTAGGTCCTGTAGGTCTTCATGGAATGGTTCAATCTAAGCTTCTTCGGCATTAGTGTTTGGAGCATTGACTTGGATTACTGTGATGTTGAATGGATTGCCTTTGAAATGAACTGATATCATTCTGTCATCTTTGAGACTGCACCCAAGTACTGCTTTTGGACTCTTTTGTTGACTGTAAAGTCTACTCCATTTCTTCTAAGGGATTCTTACTCACAGTAGTAGATATAATGGTCATCTGAATTAAATTCACCCATTCCCATCCATTTTAATTCACTGGTTCCTAAAATGTCAATGTTCACTCTTGCCATCTCCTGTCTGATGCTTAAAAAAAGAGTAAATATATGTATATGTGTAACTGATTCACTTTGCTGTATACGTGAAACTAACACAGCACTATAAATCAACTATACTGCAATAACTATTTCAAAATAAAGTAAGTAAAAGCCAAAAAAGAGCAATTCTGCTATAAACATCCATGTAACAAGCTTTGTGTGGACATGATGTTTTCACTTCTCCTGAGTATATATAGCAGCAGAGTTTCTGAGTCAAATGATAATTCCATGTCTAGCACTTTGAAGACCTTCCAAACTGTTTTCCAAAGTGGTTGCACCATTTTACTTTCCCACCAGCAATGTATGAGAGGTCGAATTTCTCTACATTTTCATCAACTGTTAGGGACTGAATATTTGTCTCCTGCCCCCGCCCAACCCCACCAACTCCCAAGTTCATATGTTGAAGCCCTAATCTCTAGTATGGCTATATTTGGAGATAGTCCTATGAGGAGGTGAAAGGTTAACTGAGGTCATGGTGAAAAAGTGAAAGTCGCTCAGTCATGTCCAACTCTTTGCAACCCATGGACTATACAGTCCATGAAATTCTCTAAGTCAGAATATTGGAGTGGGTAGCTGTTCCTTTCTCCAGGGAATCTTCTCAACCCAGGGATTGAACCCAGGTCTTCCACATGGCAGGCAGATTCTTTACCAGCTGGGCCACAAGGGAAGCCTGAGGGTAGGGGACTAATTATTTAAGACTGGTAAGTACTCTTAGAAGAAGAAGAGACAGCAGTGTTTTCTCTGTGTGTATGTCTGTACATATGCACAGAGTCCATGGGAGCACACATCAAAGACAGCAGCTATCTACAAGTCAGCAGGAGAGGCTCCCCAGAAACCAAATTTCCCAACACTTTGATCTTGGGCTTCACAGTCTCTAGAACCCTGAGAAATAATGTCTATTGTTAAACCAACCAGTCTGTGGTATTTTGCTAAAAAAACACCAATGCTTGTTATTGTCTGTCTTTTTATTATTATTATTATTATTATTATACTATCCTAGTGAATGTGAAGTGATGGCTCATTGTAGTTTTGATTTGATTTCTTTTATGGCTAGTGGTGGTAACCATCTTTTCATGTGTTTATCTGCCATTTGTGTATCTTCTTTAGAAAAATGTCTATTCAAATACTTTGCCCATTTTTTGAATTTGGTGATCATTTTATTGTTAAGCCTACAGACACTCTTATATGAAATGATGCATACAAAACCTGCTGTAACAGTTTGGAAATAATCTTCAGTGTTCATCATTGGGAATAGTGTAGTTCATCCACATTATGGAATACTATGCAGCTATAAAAAAGAGAGGGTCACAGAGCAATTCATGAAAGGTACCCTAGGATATATTGTTAAATGAAAATAAACAAGATATATATATATATTCTTTTTTAAAAGAAAAAAGGAAGAAATAAGAATACATATATTCTTAGCTTATACTGCAATCAACTAGGAATTCTTTAAGTGATTACTAATATGGTGGAAGATGGGTAATGCGGTTGACAGGAACAGGAATAACTGATACTTATTGTATAGTTTCTATATTATTTTGATTTTTGAAGCATTTAAATGTGCTGCTTACCCAAAACACTAAAGATTGACACACAAAAAGTTCAAAATTTCAGTATTGTATCTAGCCCTTAGCAGGTGTTTTCTTGTGGCCTCATTCTCTTCCCTACAGATGGACGTCCTTTATAAATGGGAGGACGGTGAGGCACGGCCACACAAAGTTCCTGGCTCATATCATTCTGGATTCCAGAAAAAAGAGAAGCATTTTCTCACCTAGCATTTTTAGATAAAAAGCTAAAAACCTCAAAGAATACTATTTGATTCGGCTTCAGTCACATGCTCATCCTGGTGGCAAGAAGCAGGAACTGCAATTTGATATCCCATCAGAAAAACAAGTGGAGTCATGGCGGGAATGTCATTTTTTCAAGGATGCTTTTATCAAATGGGGCAAGGGACACTGTACAGATCAAAGCAGCAGGCACCCACCTGAGCAGGGGAGACAAGCAATATAAACAGACAATTCTCAGAGTGTGGTCCATGCCATGTCGGCGGGCACAGTTATGGGAGCCCAGAGGAGGCAGCGGTCTAGCCAGGAAGACTTCTTGCAGGTGGTTATTCTCTGGTCGAGTTTCAGATGATGAGTAGCATGTCTTCAGTGGGGGGAAGAATGTGAACAGTGTTCCAGGCAGAGGGAAAGGCAATACGAGCAAAGACCAGAGAAGGAGGAGAGTATTATGAGCTGAATTGTGTTTCCCCCAAATTTACATGTTGAAGCCTTAAAACTCAGTACCTCAGAGTGTGGCTGTATTTTGGAGACAAGGCTTTTCACGAGGTAATTAAGTTAAAATGAAGCCATCAGGATGGGCCCCAATCCGACCTGACTGGTTTCTTATAAGAAGAGAAATTTGGATGCACAAAGAAGCCGTAGGGATGGGTGTACACACAGAGGAAAGACCTTTTGAGGACACAGAAAGGAGGCAACCGCCTGCAAGCCAGGGGAGAGGCCTTAGGAGAAACCAAATCTGCTGACACCCAGTGCTCATCAAGCCTCTGGACTGTGAGAAAATTAATTTCCAGTGCTAAGTTAGAAGCACAGCTTTCATCTCGGAAGCATATAGTTTAGTGGAAATACAAAGGCTCGTGTTTCCTGTCTATTCTGCCAGACTTGGTGCTTAGTTCTTCACGTGCATTCACTAGTTGCATTCTCCCTATAATCCTTGAAGAGCTGTTATCAGTACAGTACAGAAAACTAAGGCCCAGAGAGGTTAAGTGACCCGCCCAAGATCACACAGCTAACAAGTGATGAAGCTGTAACTGGGACCCAGGTTGATCTGATTCCATCCCTAAGGAGCAAAGATATTTAGCATCTGGTGCCTGCCTGAAGTGGTGAATGGTAGAGGAGGACGTGGACCATGGCAGATTTTGAGCCCTTCAGTTCAGTTCAGTCACTCAGTCATGTCCAGCTCTTTGCGACCCCATGAACGGCAGCATGCCAGGCCTCCCTGTCCATCACCAACTCCCGGAGTCCACCCAAATCCATGTCCTTTGAGTCGGTGATGCCATCCAACCATCTCATCCTCTGTCATCTCCTTCTCCTCCTGCCCTCAATCTTTCCCAGCATCAGGGTCTTTTCAAATGAGTCAGCTCTTCACATCAGGTGGCCAAAGTATTGGAGTTTCAGCTTCAACATCAGTCCTTCCGATGAACATCCAGGACTGATTTCCTTTAGGATGGACTGGTTGGATCTCCTTGCAGTCCAAGGGACTCTCAAGAGTCTTCTCCAACACCGCAGTTCAAAAGCATCAATTCTTCAGCGCTCAGCTTTCTTTATAGTCCAACTCCCACATCCATACATGACCACTGGAAAAGCATATGGTAGTGTCCAGGCTTCCAAGACCTGGGAGGGAGTGGGCTTGAGATTTGGGAAGTAGTATAACACCAATAGGTCAGTACATGAAACCTGAAGCCAAAACCCTTGGTTCAAATCCCAGAACTGCTTCTACATGGGGCTTTGGGCAAGTGCCGTAGTCTTTCTACACCTCAATTTCCTCATGTGGGAATCATCTAGCGTGCGCATGCTCAGACATATCTGACTCTTTGTGACCCCATGGATTGTAGCCCTCAGGCTCCTCTATCCATGGAACTTTACAGGCAAGATATACTGGAATGGGTTGCCATTTCCTTCTCCAGGGATCTTCCTGACCCAGGGATCGAATCTGAGTCTCTTGCATCTCCTGCTTTGGCAAGCGGATTCTTTACCACTTGTGCCATCTGCGGAGTGTGGGAATCACAGTGACGTTTATTTCAAAACACTCTATGAATGATATCTAACATTAGTGTTTTCTGCAAATTCTCAATAATTGTAGCTACTGATGTCATTACAACCACAGAGAGCGTGTGGGAGGTGACATGCTCTCTTGGATGTGCATTTGACCTCCAGGAAGACTTGTTGCTTCTTGGAGCTCTCCCCTTCCCCTCCCTGGCGCACTCCTGTGCCTCAGGGCCCAGGCCTGCCTCCTCCAGGAAGCCCTCCCTCCTCCAGGAAGCCCTCCCCACTGCTGCTGCTCAAGGCCCTCTGACATTTCAATAACTTGTCTCCAAGTAACTGTTCTGCCCTTGTTGGTTACTGACACGAGCAACAGGAGAGTCTCCATCCATGTCCATGGTCTCCCTCTCTCCCTCCAGCTTTTCCTTCCCTCCTTGGTCACTCTTCCTCTAGAAATCCAAGGCATCCTTGCCATCAGTTCCTGCAAAGTGACCACCTGGGTGACAAGAAACCCCAGTCCTCACTTCTAAGCACTGCTGCTTTCCTGAAACCCCATGACAAGTTGCAGTGATGGAGAGCAGTGAGTGTCGGAGGTGGGCCACCAAGACTTGGTTGGGGAACAGAAGTCCCACTCCCTCACATGTACGGGCCTCATTAGCTGTCTCAGCCTTAGCTCGGTCCCCTTCAGACACTGCATCCTTCATTTCTGGGGCCTGACTTCTGCCCCACAGGGGCTCTCATTTCCTCCATGGGAGCTTTACAAAGTAAAGACCAGACGGAGCCAATGCAGCGATGGCTCCTAGGGTCTGCCTTGTCCTCTGCTAAGGAACAGGGACAGACCAAGCACCTGTGGAATGCCCAGCCCTGTAAGCACAGCCAAGAGAAAAGAGAAGACCTGGGGAAACAGCTCATTCCTAGGGGATGAGGGTAGGGCAGGGAGGTGGGCTGAGAACCTGGGGAATAGCTCCCGAGTTCATACCCCTTACCTCCAACAGTCTCCAGAGGGTGAGAAGCTGAGGGGCCCTCTGCTGGCGTCGGGGGAGGGGATATTCCACCAGAGTTTCCAGGCAGCAGCCTCCTGACCATCCGCCCTTCTGCGCCTGCCTCCCTCACCCTCTCACACGCTGTCACACTTATTAAATGAGATAATCTGAGCAAAGCACTTAGCATCCTGCCTGGTTAACACTGCGCCCTTGATAAATGCCTGTAGTCACACCCCCTCCCCCACACACTTTCGCACACAGTCTGTCCTGCACACACTTAGTCCATCAGCACTTTCAGGGGCTCTGACACCAGTGTGCCATTTGCTCTCTGATACACCTCGCATTCTCTAACCACACACACACACACACATACACACAAGCACACCCTCACATCCATACACACCCTCCTGCCTCACCCCACCCGGATTTCTTTTTGTCCTGAGCCCAGCAGGCTGCTGAGTGTGAGCCAAGAGGCCAAGTGGCCGTTGCAGGGCGGTGGAGAGAAGCCTGTTCCCACAGCCCAGTCCCATCACAGAGGCCTGAGTCTGGAGAAGCCTGGAGAAGGGGCCCTGAAGCTGGCAGGAAGGGAGGGAGAGGAGGCAGGTGATGGGAAGACTGGGCCAGGCTCACCTCAGTCTTTTCAGGTGAGAAGTCTGGGGCCCCAGACCAGCCTCTGACAGCAACCCAGGGAGTGGGGGCTGTAGGAGATGGCACGAGGCATACTGAGCCTCCATGGGACCAACCCCAGCTCGGAGCACAGGTGTGGAAGGGCCATTCCTGACCCACAAGGCCTCTCCCACCTCAGGCCAGAACCAACACCCTGCACCTGAGCGGTCTCAAGGCTGACAAGGGCCTGGGCGAGTGAGAGGGGAGAGGATCAAGGATTTTGCCCTCCTCTCATCTCTACCTCCAAGTGTCACATGCAAGAACTGTGATCCTTGGGCCAAGTGATCCCAAGGCCTGGGACAGACAGACAGTCTATGGAAATAACAGGAATGGGGACTTCTCCAGCAGTCCAGTGGTTAAGACTCCGCATTCCCAATGCAGGGGGCCCCGGTCCTGTCCCTGGTCAGGGAACTAGATCCTGCATGCCACAACTAAGAGTTCACGTGCCACAGCCAAATGTCCCACATGCTGCAACTACAAGATCTCACAGAAGGTCCTGTATGCCACACTGGAGATCGAAGATACTACGTGCGGCAACTAGCCAAATAAATAAGTACAGCTAAATATGTTTAAAAAGGAAATAAATAACTAGCAGAATCATTTATGCTGGGCTTATAAATGAATAGAAGTGTGTTCCCCACTATTTTCTGAGTTTGTGTGCCATTGGTATCCCTCAGCCCTTAAATATTTGATTGAATTCACCAGTAAAACCATCTAGTTGGAAATTTTTTATATTATGAATTCAATTTCTTTAATAGATTTAGAGGTATCCAGATTTTCTAATCTTTAAAAAGAATGATAATTTTAAATGTCAAGAAATAATATCACTTCCCTTATGGAAACCTCCAATGACTTCTCCTTGCACTAAGAAGAAAATCCAAAGTCACTTTCATAATCTCTAAGGCTCTTTAGGATCTGGTTCCTGCCTGCTTTACAGATCTCACCTGGACCCACATTCCTGATATTCACTAGGATGATTCCTTAACGTCATTTAGATTTCAGCCCAGGTGCCACCTCCTTGTAGTGGTCGTTCAGTCGCTCGGTCATGTCCGACTCTTTGCAACTCCATAGACTGCAGCATGCCAGGCCTCCCTGTCCATCACCAATTTCCAGAGCTTGCTCAACCTCATGTCCGTCGAGTTGGTGATACCATCCAACCATCTCACCCTCTGTCATCCCCTTCTCCTCCTGCCTTCAATCTTCCCAGCATCAGTTCAGTTCAGTTTAGTTCAGTTGCTCAGTCATGTCCGTCTCTTTGCAGGGTCTTTTCAAATGAGTTAACTCTTCACATCAGGTGGCCAAAGTATTGGAGTTTCAGCTTCAGCATTAGTCCTTCCAATGAATATTCAGGACTGATTTTCTTTAGGATTGACTGGTTGGATCTCCTTGGAGTCCAAGGGACTCTCAGGGGTCTTCTCTAGCACCACAGTTCGAAAGTGTCAATTCTTTGGTGTTCAGCCTTCTTTATGGTCCAATTCTCACATCCACACATGACTACTGAAAAAAACCATAGCCTTGACTAGACAGACCTATGTCAGCAAAGTAATGTCTCTGCTTTTTAATATGCTGTCTAGGTTGGTCATAGCTTTTCTTCCAAGGAGCAAGCATCTTTTAATTTCATGGCTGCAGTCACCTCTGCAGTGATTTTGAAGCCCAAGAAAATAAGGTCTGTTACCATTTCTATTGTTCCCCCATCTATTTGCCATGCAGTGACAGGACCCAGCTGCCATGATCTTAGTGTTCTGAATGTTGACTTTTAAGCCAGCTTTTTCATTCTCCTCTTTCATTTTCATCAAGAGGCTCTTTAGTTCCTCTTCGCTTTCTGCCATAAGGAGGGGTGTACCTAGAACTTCCAGATGTTCAAGCTGGATTTAGAAAAGACAGAGGAACCAGAAATCAAATCACCAACATCTGTTGGCATAGAAAAAGCAAGAGAATTCCAGAAAAACATCTCCTTCTGCTTTATTGACTACACTAAAGCCTTTGAGTGTGTGAATCACAACAAACTGTGGAAAATTCTTCAAGAGATGGGAATACCAGACCACTTGACCTGCCTCCTGAGAAATCTGTATGCAGGTCAAGAACTGGACATGAAACAACAGACTGGTTCCAAATTGGGAAAGGAGTATGTCAAGGATGTATATTGTCACTGTGCTTATTTAACTTATATGCAGAGTACATATAAGGCAAATGCCAGTCTGGATGAAGCACAAGCTGAAATCAAGATTGCCAGGAGAAATATCAACAGCCTCAGATATGCAGATGACACTACCCTATGGTCACCTCCTTAGGGAGGTCTTTTTGCACAGCAAATCAAAATAATCTCAATCATTCTATATTATCCATTAAAAAGGTATAACACTTATCATGATCTGACATTATGTTTATTATTAGTTAGCTCATCATTTCTACCTGATATCTACGACACAGAATGTCAGGTCTTTTGTGGCAGTGCCCTTGTTAGACTTATTCACAGCTGTGTCCTTAGAGAACACCTTGTCATAGATGATACATTTACTAAATTGTTGATTTGTTGTCCTGGAATCCCTAGCCCTGACCTGAGTGTATGTGTTGAGAAATTGTTGGGAAAGGCGGTTTGAAGAATCTTGGCCTCTCCTCTGATTGGTCCCTGGGATTGGCAAGCATCAAGTATAAGAACAGGTAATTTCCAGTGGCTACGCTTGCCCATGGGCTTTTTTTCTCTCCTACCGAGGTCTGACTCCAGCCTAACTCCCTCTTCTATCACCAGCAGCTGGAAGATAGCTGAAGGGTCAACTACCTTAGAAGAAGTGATCCAGATCCAAGCCCTGGAATCAAAGAAGTGTCTACTCATTCTAGTTAAGAAGCCCCTTGGTTTATGTGTCTTTGAAAAATATCACTTCCTCCCTCTAACTTACACCCGACACACTGTAGATGCTTAGTCATTCCTGAATATCAACAATCCATTCCATGCCTACATTTCTATGATTCTATCTTGCCCCATGCCCTTGTTGCAGATGAGAAAACTGAGTCACAGCGAGGCTCTGTGGTCCTACCGTACCACAGAGAAAGCTCCTGGAGGTGCTGAAGCTCATAGATTCCTCCCCTCACCGATTTATGATCCTACCAACAAGGGCATCAATTTCAGAGATTAACAGCTGCAAATGATGGCATCAAGTAGGCTGCCCCAGCAGCTCTCCGAAGTGCATCTCCAATTCAGGTTTATCTTCATTAAGCAAGTAATTCATTACCGGGCGGCAAGCATTCACATCAGAGTGAGAATATTAAAAAAGTAATTATATTTTTCACAGTGCAGCTTTCTGGGTAAATTGTATGCAAATTGCTGTCTAAATCAGGCTGGCAGAACCCTGGCAGGTCTCGGCGCTCTTTGAGGGGATATTTTGGAGGCCGGACCAGTCACCTTCTGCTCACCTCAATGAGTGTCCAGTGTGGAATCTTGCATTCAGTCAAAGAAACTTCAAAAATAGTAGCAATTATTATTTCTTAACTCCACTGGGACTCAGTTTCCTCATCTGTAAAATGGGGCTCCTAGGAAAATCCCATGGACGGAGGAGCCTGGTAGGCTGCAGTCCATGAAGTCGCTAAGAGTCGGACACAACTCAGTGACTTCACTTTCACTTTTCACTTTCATGCATTGGAGAAGGAAATGGCAACCCACTCCAGTGTTCTTGCCTGGAGAATCCCATGAACGGGGGAGCCTGGTGGGCTGCCATCTATGGGGTCACACAGAGTCGGACACGACTGAAGCGACCTAGCAGCAGCAGAACAAAATAAAGGAATGGGGAAGACAGTCTTTAGCATAGTATCTGCCCAGCATGGACATGAGAGGCACACAACCTCAGGAAATAGTAAGACAATTTCAGGGAGGGCAAGCTGTATCCATGAGACACTAACATCTACCGTCTCAGTGGGTGGGGCACTACTGGGGAGGGGCAGTGGGTACTGGGTGGGGTCAGGAGGCCTACCTTCCTTCTTATCCTGGCTCTGCCACCAATTCATGGGGAGGGAGGTGGGAGGGGGCGGTTCAGGATGGGAAACACGTGTACACCCGTGGTGGATTAATGTTGATGTATGGCACAACCAATACAACATTGTAAAGTAATTAGCCTCCAATTAAAATAAATAAATTTATATAAAAAACACACAAACAAAATCACCATTTCTCCCTTCTGGTCTATACTTAATACCCAGATATAATTAAGCCCTGAGTAATGTTCACCCAGCTGGTGCACACAATCCCCCCAGATTGCACTGACCTCCAACCTCCAGCAGTTAGAAGTTTCATGCTGAAATAGGGCATTTGAAGTGCAAACACAACAACTCCCTCAGTTTACAATTGAGAAAAAGAGGCCCAGAGAAAGGTGTGAATGACCCAAAGTCACACATCAGGTAAGTGATAAAGTCATGACCAGAATCCCAGGCCAGGGCAGTTCTAATATGTACTGTTAATACCCATCTGTCAAATGGGCACTTTAAGTCCTGAATTGAAACTGTAAAATGTGGTTTGCACACTGGTATCATCAACTTTATCTTAGGGTTGGCATACAATCCTGGGATTCAATCCGAGGCAGATTACTTCCTGTCAAACCTCAATTTCTCCATCTGTCAAATGAGGCTGTTGGAAGAGATATTGTTATGGGCTTCTCCCATGAAACTCAAGAGAGAGGATTTCATGACACCTTTTCCCTTCTCTCTCTCTGAGAGAAGCCCTGGGACTTTCCAGGGACCTAGAGGCAGAAGGGGCTGGGCCTGCCCAAGGGAGTCTTGGGTCCAGTTCCCAGCCCCTCTGCGCGCACACTGGAAACCTGCTGGCAGTGAGCTTTGGGAAGATGAATGGTTCCCTTGTGATGGGGGACCACCTGCTGAAGACACGAGCAGCCCAGAGCCCCAGGCCTCAAGGCTAAGGCTACCCCAGAGACAGTGTCAAACTGGGCCACACAATTCCATGCAAATGAGGCTGCAACCGGGCGCAGTGCTGTGTTGCACGCCAAGACGCTGCCTGGTGGGTCTTGTAACACATAATTACAGCCAGACACATAGCCAGGCTGGAATTCACAGCTACATGCATGAGTGCTCAGACAGGAGGATATGGCAAGGTAACACCTTTACACACCGTAGGAGGCACCTAACAATATCTGGCCACAGCTAAGTCCTGGGTAGTGGTCAGCCAGCAGGGCACAGCAAAGCATATAATGGTACTGCAGTCATGCTAGAATACCATAGACACAGACCTCTCTGGGAGAATGTATGGCTCCTCTCTGACCCAGTTCTTATTCACAAACCCTTACCTGTGCAGACCCCCAATCCTATACCCATGAGCCTGCTGAAAAGTCTTACCTTCACCCCCAGACAGCAGGTTCTGGACCACACAGGCGAGCGCCCATCTCTGCGCATGCCCAGACCTGTGTTGCTGCAGCCCCTGTCTCTGCGAGGTCCTTCTGTTCTCATGTCTTCCTTGAGCATCATTTCAGAGCATCCAGAATTTTCAAGAAAAGCCAAACCATGGTTCCTGCCTCTTTCCCACCTTGACATCTCTGAGACACAGGCCAGGCAGCAACCAACCTCAGACTGAACCAGTCAGGCCTCCTACCTTCTTCATGGAGGCAGCGGTTGGGTGGGTTTAGGGCTGGCGTGGACTTTCGGAGCTTTCTCTGGACTGTGAAAATCCTAGCAGGCTTTGGTAATTTCCTCTCTGGCCGGAAATTAACTCATCTTTCTAGAAGAAACTCAAGATTGCCCCCGAAAGCCTTTCATGACCATTCCTGGAATGGTCAAGTCTTGACCCAAGAGTCAGGAGCCCTGGTCCCTAATTCTTGTTCTGGTGCTTATGCTAAGACACCTTGGGCCCATCTGTTCTCTCTAGGCCTCAGTTTCTCCTACCGCACCACGAGGGTGGATGGGGCGGGGTGGGATGAGGAGGAAAGTGTTTAAGAGAGCTGCAAAGGCCCCCTCTAGTCTCACATTTCTTGGACTCTGCTTTGCCCTAAGGCCAGGGCTCCTGGCTGAGAACCCTAATCTCCTGCCACCTGCTCTAAGTGTTCTTACTCCACTCCAGGCTCATGACTCAAGGCTGGTGACTCCAGGCCCTAGGCAAAGGCAGAGCAGAAAGAGCAGTGATGTTTGAATGAGAAAAAGAAAGCTGTGGGCACACACCAAGTTCAAAGGCAGGGATTTCCATTTGGATCTGAAGCATATACGATCTGGCATACAGGAGTCACTTAACATACATTTGTAAAAACCAATCCAATCCACCCCTTCCTAGCTGTGTAGCCTTGGGCAGGCAACTTGGGGTCTCTGAGTTCTCTCTAACTGTCTTCCATTGTAAGACAAGGATAACCGCTTGCTCCTGGTTGCAGGTAGTCATGAAGACCCTGCAAGGCCATGCATAAGAAGGGACAGCACACGCCCCAGAGGAGCCCCACCAACAGGCATCCCCACCCCTTTCCCTTTCTGGCCTCTACTACGAGTGGGACTCTCTGGAGACTGCCCAGCTTAGGGAGGAAGGCTGGCCACAGGAACTAGATGGGAGAGTGGTCAGGGGAGGGGCGTGCACACCAGCATCCTGACAGAGCTGGGGCTGACCAGAGCAGCTTGCCCCTCATCCTTGCCACACTGAGGGTGCGGTGAAGTCCTGAGCAAGCAGTCGGGCTGGGGGAAACGAGAGGGAGATACACAGATTCACTGACTCACCCGCAGATAACAGGGAACCCAAGCCTGGAGCTCGTGAGCCATGAAGCATCCACCAAGGACAGGGATGCTCACTTTTTCCTTCTTTTATTTTCTTTTTGACTATGCCATGTGGCTTGTGGGATCTTAGTTCCCCACCAGGGATTGAACAGACACAGGGAAAGCGTGGGGTCTTAACCATTGGACTTCCAGGGAATCCCGGAACAGGTTGCTCACTGCCTCCCAAGGCTGCCTGTTCTGTGCCCTGGCACATGCTGCGCGAAGCCTGCCTCCCTGGAGATTCCCTCTCTCGGTTCCAGCTCTGCCCTCCAAGCTACATGAATGCCTCTGCTTTTCCTGCTTCATGACAGTCCTAGGACCTGCAGACCAACCCAGTGCTCCGCCCTGCCCCCTACCCCCACCTCCTGGACCTTCTTTGCAGGCCAGACAGCAATTCAGCTGTTGCTTCTATAACAGGGATCTGAATCCCCTCACCTGCTCAGACATGTCGCTCTGTATCTAGGCACGTGCTCATGTGTGCACACACATATATGCATTCCCACTGGGCCCTCCGCCCCAGATATAGTCCAGCCCAGAAGGGCGCATCAACCCTCTTCAGCACAGAAACTGTTCCTCCTCCTCTCCCAAGTCCCCACTGTGGCTAGAACTGCCCTGGACGATGAAGAGCAAGGAGAGGTGAAGGCAGCCTGAGAGGACAGATCTCCCACCGGGAACACTTCCTCTCCCCCACCACCCCCTGCCTTCTGCTGCTTCCCTATGTCAGGGCCATGCTGATGACACCAGAGAATCCATCAAATGCCACCCCCGTGTCAGGTCATGTCACAACATAATTAAAGCATTAGATCTTCGTGATGAAGCCGTTGCCATCAATTCTGAGAGTGACTGATCCAATCTAGAGAAAGGGGAAATTTTTCTCCACCCGCCACAACTGCCACAGCTGTCTTCCCTCCCCAAGAAGGGAGATAGCATTGCTTGTGCTATTTAGGGCTCTAGACCTCAGGCTGGGAGTCAGGGACTGAGCGGCATGAGCAGAGTCTGTTCTGTTTGCCTGTCCCGCCTGTGGGTCCGCTGGGGAGAGCAGAGCCTGGAGACCTGGGGCCTCCTCCTGGCTCAGTCACCGAGTCACTCTGTGGCTTTGGGAAAGACATTCCCCACCTCTGGATCTCAGTGCCCTCTCCTATAAATGGGACGAGATGGGCTGAAAGGACAGGGGAAAGCGTGACTTGATCTCTAAGGATCGTGGAGGGGAAGAAGCAGGAGCACTGGTGTCAGGTAACTCGGGGTTAGCGTAGGTTTAGATCCGGACCAGCTGTGTAGCTATGGTCAAGTGAGCGTTTCCTCCTCTTCCTCACCTCTGCTGCTGCTGCTGCTAAGTCGCTTCAGTCATGTTCGACTCTGTGCGACCCCGTAGACGGCAGCCCACCAGGCTTCCCCATCCCTGGGATCTCCAGGCAAGAACACTGGAGTGGGTTGTCTTTTCCTTCTCCAATGCATGAAAGTGAAAAGTGAAAGTGAAGTCGCTCCTCCGCCCATGGGATTTTCCAGCCGAGAGTGAGTACTGGAGTGGGTGGCCATTGCCTTCTCTGTCTCCTCACCTCTGCTGCTGCTAAGTCACTTCAGTCATGTCCGACTCTGTGCGACCCCATAGATGGCAGCCCACTAGGCTCCCCTGTCCCTGGGATTCTCCAGGCAAGAACACTGGAGTGGGTTGCCATTTCCTTCTCCAATGCATGAAACTGAAAAGTGAAGCGAAGTCGCTCAGGCGTATCCAACTCTTAGTGACCCCATGGACTGCAGCCCACCAGGCTCCTCCACCCATGGGATTTTCCAGGCAAGAGTACTGGAGTGGGGTGCCATTGCCTTCTCTGTCTCCTTACCTCTAGGCAGGGGCATTTACTCATGCCTCACAGGATTACTGTGATGATTAAATGAGGAGAGGAATGTAAGGGCCTAACACAAAAGAAGTGTTTCAACCTCTCAGGGTCCCCCACCCCTATGCTCTTGGATTCAAGCTGTTGGTCAAGGGCTGGATTAGGCCTGGTCTTTGTTTGCTAAGTGTGGGCACAGAAAGGCTGAGACCACAGTGCTAGAGTGCAGACAGAAAAGATGGAGCAGGTGGGGACAGAAAAGTTGTTTCCATCTCAGCTTAGATGACGTCACCATCCAGCAGTTGGATACAGGAAGAATCCGAGCCAGGCTGATAGGAATGATGGGTCGGGATGACACAAGGAAGACAGAGAGGTACTTGTGGGTCAGGGCCATAGCAGTACGATTGGCATGTCAGGAGAGGGGATAGGTACCCAAGCAAGTGACCAAAACCTTGGGAATTGGCAGCAAAGACAGGAGCAGGGAAGCAAGTCTGAAGCCACGGCAGTGATCCAGGCAAGAGATGAGGGTGACTCGGACTGAGTTTGAGCAGGAGTCGAGGGGTGACTCCAAGGTCCTTGGTCTGGGCAACTGGAAGTGACCGTTTATGGAGTTATCACTTGTCAAGTTCAAGTAACTGTCAGGGAAGAAGGTTGAAAGTGGTAAAGAGTAGATTGTTTAAAGTTGAAGATGCCTAATAGATGTGCAGGTGGAAATGTTGAGCAATGCAGGTGGATACACAACTCTGAAGTTCAAGGCAGAGATCAGGGCTGAAGAAATACACTTGAGACTTGAGAGCTGTCAGCAGATAGATAAAGCCATGAACTTGGAGGAGATCCCCTGGAAAAGAGAAGAGGGACAAAGACTAAACTTGGAGCACAGCAATGTTAAGGCATTGAGGAGATGGAATAAGGGGAAACAACGCTGCAGGCTGAGCAGGGGAGCTCAGTCTAGAAGGAGGGAAGCCAGGCCAGCATGCCTTCTCTGCCCAAGACAACGAGTGAAGAGAGTGTCAAGGAAGAGAAAGTGGTCATCGACATTAAGGGTAAGACGAGGGTTGAGAACTGGCCAATGACAACGTAGAATAAATACTTGTTGGATGAATAAATCAGGAATAAACTAGAGTGCTAGATGGGGTTCTGGGGTAGCGACTGACCTCATGGAGAGCGAAGGAGCTGATGATGCCAATTCAGTAGTAGCCAAGGAGGCTTGGGGGTCAAGCCTCCAAAATCCAGGCTGGAGGCCCTAAACCCTTCCAGTCTCAGGTCAGGCAGGATTGGTCCCAGGAAACAGGAGACCACTGCAGGTAAATCAGGTGATGGAAGCTGCGGCGGGAGGAGGACTCAGAGGCCAGGCGGGGACTGAGAGTCAAGTCTAGACCACGGATTCAGAGGCCGAGGCAGAATCCAAATGTCACAAAACCTTGCCGAGCATGTGTTCTGTGCCATGCACTGTGCAAAGCACAAGGGGAAGAACCCAAAACCGTAAATCGCGGTCTTTCCTGGAGATGCCCCGCATCTAATGGGAGAGACAAGCAGACAGGTCTCCAGGTGCATGATAGACAGTGCCAATCTTTCACGACTCCTTTAAGGGCCCAGACAAGCTCCTGGAACCCAGGCCCCATGAGAAGATCTTCCTTCTGAAGTGCTCTTCTGAGCCCTCGCGGTTTTGAGTCTCTGATTTTGGATGGACTTTACTTCTTTATTCTCTTGCTTTTGACCTCACCCTCTGAATATGACCCATAGGGTCTGTGTAAGCCATGACCTTTTGAGGCCGTCATTCCTACAGGCTCCTAAAGGTGGGCTGAAGACCTCAGTAGAGCTCCTGGCCAGCATCTCAGACACCACTGGCTTGTTTTGCACCTGCTCACACATGAGTCTCATCTCAGTCATGCTTCCTTTGTGTGGGGCAACTCAGGACCTTGACTTCTGGGTCACAGAGAAGCTCCTCCACTACAGCCAGCTTCAGCTAATGGACCCCACTATGGCGAAGCCCCTTCAGGTTCAGATCCCAGGCCCCCCGATCACACCATAATTGAATCTGACCATTGTTTTCCTAACTAGGCCCTGAGTCTGTTCATCAAGGAGCTGATTCTCCTTCCAGTCCACTCAGCTCTGAGGCCTCCCTGCCCCTCCCCCTTTGAGCAGCATGCGTACTCTACTTAACCCCACCCCTTGGGTGGATAACAAATGATACAGGAGTAAAACCATGGCTATAGGAGCATGGAGCGCGGGCAGAATAGATTCTAGCCCAGGGCTTCTGAGACCTCTTCTTGAGTACGGTACATTCAGGCTGGGAGGGTGGATCTGGGGCAAGTACAGATATTGCTGCAGGCTCTGGGGGAAGGCATCCCAGATGGAGGGCTGAGCATGAGCAAAAAGCACACAATATGAGGGAATGGTCTTCTTAGGGGAAAGGTGTAGTGAGATGTCACCCAGGGTAGAGATGGGTACCCAAGGAGAGGAGGCTGGAAAGGGAGTAGGCTAGAGCCACTAGCTACAGTCTGGAGCCTGCAAAGTGCAGCATTAAGCAGAGAGTCCTCTGATTTTTCTAAAGCCTGCCCTGAAGCTGGTCAGCTGCCTAAGATCCTCCTAGCTGCCCAGACCTGGTGTTCCTGGCTCTGTGAACTCAGCACCTTCCATCCAAAAGACACTCAAGTCAGGCTCAAAGGCCCTGCCGGGTCCCTTGGGATAACATGAAGGTTGAGTATCGGAGTAATTCCCCATGTTCCTGCACCTGCATCTCTCCTGGAGCCTAAAGTCAGGGTCTCAGAGGTTTAAAGAAAGAGGTTGAAATCATCCCTTACGGGTGATCTTGGAAGAGAAACCATGTCAAGAGAGAAAAGCAGAAGGTCCTGTCTGGAGAGCTGGGGCAGAGAAAGGGAGTCACTGGTGGGATGGGGGTTGGGAAAAGAAGACTCACAGAAACTTGGGGCACAGAATCAGGATTGGGCTGGACCTTCAGAGCATCCTTTTCACCTGGTGCAGTGCAGGAGTCCCTCCTCCTCCTCCTTGCCTGCCTGCACAGGGCACCTCCGCTGACGGAGCACTCACCGCCTCCTGAGGTAGCCAGTTCATCCTTGGACAGCTCTGAGACTTCCTACGTCTAAATCCACAGTTCTACTCAAGGTCAGGGCTCTATATCTTAGGTACCACAGAAATGATTCCAGGTCTCCCTTCACGCTACGGCCTTGCAGGGATTGGAGAAGGCAGAACCTGGGGCCTGCCCCCTGAGGACTTTCTTTCTCAGGAGGCCACTGAGCCAGCTCAATGAGGCAGCCCTTGGCTTGCGGATCAAGTCTTCCATCTTGGGTCACTATCTGGAGCGTGCAGGGCAGCATCTGTACCTGAATGTGTGCCTGGATGTATATTTGACTTTGTACTAGGTGTACACTTGCAGCTGGGGGTTTGCAGGGGTGCAGACCAGCTCTGCATCTGCAGGTAAGGAAAAGCCTCCTTTCCTACGTGCCCAGGCTAGGGTCGTGTGTGAGCCCCTGACTGCATGAGTATGTATGACTGCGGCTGTATGTGGGTAGGAAGGTTCATGGCTATTGCCCATGTGTATATGACTGACTGTGATCACAAGTGTGATTCTGCATGTGAAGAACTTGCTAGGGCTCTGTGTGGAGGTGTCCAGCCAGGTATGTGTGGGTTCATGGCTCTGGTTAGATTGTCTGTGAGGGTGTAGTTGTGACTCTGTGTGTGCAGAGCGTGTGTGTGACAGATTGGAATTTAATGCACATGTGAGACTATGTTTGTGACAGATTGTAATTTAATGTGTGTGAGAGACTGACTGGGGCCATGAGTGTGTGAGACTGTTCCGTGTGCGCCTGTGCGCATGGATGTGGTTGTGTGTGTACGTGCCTGGATGCCTCCGTGTAGCTGTGTGTTGGTGCCAGTGGCTGTGTGTGTGACTGTGGCTCTGTGTGTGTGTGACGCTGCAGGCTGTGTCTGTGAGTCTCTTCTGCTAGTCTGTGTGTGTCTGAACGGCCGTGGCTAAGTGCAAATGAAGGTGCCTCTGCGTGAGGGTGAAGGTGGGAAGGGTGAGGACAGAGCAGGATAAAAAGGGGACTTGCTCGAAAAGGTCTCCCCAACCCCATTTTAATCAGAAACGGAGCAGCTGTTAGTCTGAATAGACACTGCACAACAGCAGACGTCTTAATCTCTTCTGCATTGTGATTCACTCGGCGAAGCCCTATTACTCAGCTTTTGATAGGAGCTTACTTGTCTCAAGTGTTTTCATTATTGCCCTAATACTATCTATTAACATACTGGAGGGAGCTCGCTGCTGTCTGGAGCTGGCATCACTGGGCTTTTAAAGATTATGGGCCTTGCAAATACATAACATTTTACTGCCTTGCAGACGTAATTCACCAGGAAAAAAAAAAAGTCTCACGTAAATAGATAGGTAAATAGATAACCAAGTTGGGGAGAGATGGTACTGGAGGGGGATGGAGACTGTATGATCCGAACATGCTGTCAGCTCCAGCTCAAATAATCACCTTTTGGTAGGGTGGGGGGAGGAGTCAGACAGACATCTGTCTCATGTGGGGCACCTCTAGGCTCAAATCCTTCCTCTCTGGGTGTTCCGGGGTGGAGGGACTTCCTGGGCTTCCCTTAGGGGTGCTCAGAGGTATAAATGGGGGCAAGATGCAGGAAAGTGTGTGGTGGAATGATTGTAGGTTAAGTGCCTGGGGGCCCATGTTCGAATCTCAGTTCTGCTTTTAAACTGTGGGGCGGCTTTTGTTCCCATCCCTGTGCCTTGTTTCTTTAACAGCAAAACAGCAGTCTGAACCATATCATTTAAAAAGCCAGCCGCAAGGTCTCAGTCCTGGTCCCAGCAGGGCCTTGAATCACAACAATCAGCATTAACTCATCAACCTCGATTCCTGAGGAAGAAAAAGCTGAAGTACCTCCAACATCTCAGAACTGGCAAAAGGCAAAACGGTCATGTATTCCAACCGCCACTTATCTTCCTGTCATGTGAGTGCATACCCATAGTGACAGGAATCTCACTACTTTCTTTTCCTTTTTACAAAATGAATACACCTTGCAGGGTTTAACTTGTTCTTGTGACCCAAGATGGGTTTTGAAGCACATACAAATCCTCCCCTTCTTCTTCAAGTTCCATTGAAATAGTAGAAAGATATGCAAAAAAAAAAATACATGTATATCAACCCAAGAAAACTGGAAATTATGGCATCATAGGAGATAAAAAAAATGGAACACTTTTTGGAAGATAAAAAGCAGACAGAAGATTTATGGAAAAAAACAGAGTGGTTAAATCAGCTGAGAAGAAATTGGCTAAAGAGATGTAAACTGTCCTTTCCAGCAGAGCCTTGGAGAGACTCCAAGTACAGGGGGCAGGGAGCAGGCCACGGGGCAAACGTCAGATAAAGAACTGTTGAATTAACTAATGGCTGGCCAGCCCCTTCCTCTCCCAACATATATAGAATGATCGGCTGTGGATTTTGCCCCTGATGTGGAAGTTTGGTAGACTGCTTTCTAAACAACACGAAGGATCTACGTTAGGAGGTATGATAAACTATTACCTTGGTGGCAGTGAAGCATCCATCTCAGTAGTCATATCCTTGTGGAGTTCCCTATACACTGACTTTGGACTTGGCAATATAACTTGCTTTGACCACTAGGATATCATCAAGCCTGATGCAATTTGAGGGGCTCGTCTGCACAGAATACTCCCTCTTGGACCCTAGCCACCATTCTGTAAGGAAGTCTGTCCTATCCTCCTGGAAAGAGGCTCTGGAGGATTAAAAACCATGTAGATAAAGAGGCCACCTGGTGGAGAAACTAGGGGCTTCAGCAGACAAGCAACACAGCACCCAGGCCCCAGACACAAGAGGGAGGCTTTCTTGGGCCTTCCAACCCAGCCTAGCTGCTGGCAGCAGTGTGAGTGGATCCAACCAACGTCACGTGAGTAGAAGAATGACCCAAAGCAACTCATAGAGTCATGAGAATTCACAGATCATTGTTGCTTTAAGGCACTAAGTTATGGGGTTTAAGGCACTAAGTTATGGGGTTTAAGGCACTAAGTTAAGTTTTGTTATATGACACTCAATAACTGATACAGGAAGGATGACTATGTTGATATTGAGGCCAGAGAAGAAGAATAGAGTCAAATCTCTGCAGTGAACATGGGAAGGGGAAGAGAAGACAATCGGGCAGCCACGCTCAGCAATAAAGTCTATTAAGGTACTTTACACAGAGGAGAAAGTCTTCCTTACTTTGGTAACCACATGGTCACCAGCCTGTCTATGGTCTCCTCGCTCTTCCTAAAAGGAATCCAATAGTATGCAAGTCCCTCCCACTCTCTCACTTACACAGAGCTGCAGACAGTCTCCCTTCCAGGGAAGGCCTATCCTGGAAGCAAGACTACACAGCCAAAAGAAATTCATACCAGTTTCCTGAATATATTAGACAACCTAATTTTAAATTTACAAATCTGAAATGACCAACATGAATCACCATTAAGGCAAACCAAGAGCATGAGGAAGAAACAAAATGAATAATCAAAATAATCCATTCTAGAGGAACTGGAGATAATATAGGAGACAGAGGGAAACTTTAAAAGACTTCCAACTTGTATCCTCACTTCTCTGGTGATGCCATCCAACCATCTCATCCTCTGTTGTCCCCTTCTCCTCTGGCTTTCAATCTTTCCCAGCATCAGGATCTTTTCAAATGAGTCAGTTCTTCCCATCAGGTGGCCAAAGTATTGGAGCTTCAGCTTCAGCATCAGTCCTTCTAATGAATATTCAGGATTGATTTCCTTTAGGATTGACGGTTGGATCTCCATGCAGTCCAAGGGACTCCCAAGAGTCTTCTTCAACACCACAGTTCAAAAGCATCAGTTCTTCGGCACTCAGCTTTCTTTATGGTCCAATTCTCGCATCCATACATGACTACTGGAAAAATCATAGCTTTGACTAGACAGACTTTTGTTGGCAAAGTAATGTCACTGCTTTTTAATACTGTCCAGGTTGGTCATAGCTTTTCTTTCAAGGAGCAAGCATCTTTTAATTTCATGACTGAAGGCACCATCTGCAGTGATTTTGGAGCCCCCCAAAATAAAGTCTGCCACTGTTTCCACTGTTTCCCCATCTATTTGCCATGAAATGATGGGACTGGATGCCATGATCTTAGTTTTCTGAATGTTGAGCTTTAAGCCAACTTTTTCACTCTCCTCTTTCACTTTCATCAGAGGCTCTTTAGTTCTTTGCTTTCTGCCATAAGGGTGGTATCATCTGCATACCTGAGATTACTGATATCTTTCCCAGATATCTTGATTCCAGCTTGTGCTTCATCAAGCTTGGCATTTTGTATGATGTATACTGCATATAAATTAAATAAGCAGAGACAATATACAGCCTTCACATACTCTTTTCCTGATTTGGAAACAGTCTGCTGTTCCATGTCCAGTTCTAACTGTTGCTTCCTGACCTGCATATAAGTTTCTCAAGAGGCAGGTCAGGTGGTCTGGTATTCCCACCTCTTGAAGAATTTTCCACAGTTTGCTGTGATACACACAGTAAAAGGCTTTGGCATAGTCAATAAAGCAAAAGTAGATGTTTTTCTGAAATTCTATTGCTTTTTCAGTGATCCAGGGGATGTTGGCAATTTGATCTCTGGTTCCTCTGCTTTTTCTAAATCCAGCTTGAACATCCGGAAGTTCCTGGTTAGTGTACTGTTGAAGCCTGGCTTGGAGAATTTAGAGCATTACTTTGCTAGCGTGTGAAATGAGTGCAATTGTGTGGTAGTTTGAGCATTCTTTGGCATTGCCTTTCTTTGGGATTGGAATGAAAACTGACATTTTCCAGTCCTGTGGCCACTGCTGAGTTTTCCAAATTTGCTGGCATATTGAGTGCAGCATTTTCACAGCATCATCTTATAGGATTTGAAATAGCTCAACTGGAATTCCATCACTTCCACTAGCTTTTTAACTTCACATTCTAAGATGTCTGGCTCTAGGTGTTGTATCTCTGTTGGCTCTAGGTATTGTACCCTAGAGATATCCAAAAGAATTTGCATTCAAGAAATAAGAGTAGATTTTATAGAAAAGAAGCAATCAAATAAAGAGAAATTATCCTTGAAAATTAAAAACATGAAGATAAAGTTAAGGACATCTCCTAGAAACTAGAATGAAAACACAAAGAGATAAAGAAAAATATGAGACAATATTAAACCTTATATTTATCTTATAAGAATTTTAAGACTGAGATAAAAGACTGCTGCTGCTGCTGCTAAGCCGTTTCAGTCGTGTTTGACTCTGTGCGACCCCATAGACGGCAGCCCACCAGGCTCCCTGTCCCTGAGATTCTCCAAGCAAGAACACTGGAGTGGGTTGCCATTTCCTTCTCCAATGCATGAAAGTGAAAAGTGAAAGTGAAGTCGCTCAGTCGTGTCCGACTTCACAACCCAATGGACTGTGGCCCACCAGGCTCCTCCGTCCATGGGAATTTCCAGGCAAGAGTACTGGAATGGGGTGCCATTGCCTTCTCCAAGAATTAAAGTAAATCTAACATATTTTCTGATAATAAAGGACAAAGGAAATTTACCACCCATTCACTCCTTCTGAAGAAATAATTATATACTATGAAAGAACAACAACAAAAAAGGAATTCAAAAAAGAAAAGTTATTTTTTTTTAATTTTAAAGAAAAGAAACCAGTAAACGTCTAATAAGTGAAATAAGTCTGAATAAGTGAAAATGAATTTATGAAACATCATCCAATTTTAAAGAAATGATTTATTTTAAAAATATAGAAATAAAAGAAACAACACTTGGAACTAAAGTTTCAACAAAATATAAAAGATAGGAGTAGGTTTAAGATACTATTGGAAGAAAAAGTCCTGAAATAAATTTATTAAAAATTTAGAATAACAGAATAATAGCAGTAGTACTTATAGCTTGCAAAAAAAAAAAACAGAAAAACAATTAGAAATAAAGAAAACTTGATAAATCAAACAGAAAGCAGGGAAGAAATTCAAACATCAAAATTCACATTAATAAATGTGAATGGGTTAAACTGCTCTATTAAATGACAGAGACTCTAAGAATGGGTGAAAGAAATCTCAACAACATACATAAATATACATACACACATGTTCACACAATGTAATTATTTTAAAGAGTCACATTTTTAAAATATGATGCTAAAAAGACTAAAAGTAAAACAATGGAAATGAATAAATGCTAATAAAACCAAAATTGAAGCCACAGAATTATTAGTATCTGATTAATAGAAGCTAAAAGTACTCATAAAAACTATAATCTACCAAAAAGATATGACAATCAAGTAAATTTTGTACTAAACAGCTGAGTTTGAAAATATAAAAAGAAAAAGATAACTACAAAGAGAAATTGACAAACTTGTAATGATACTTGATTTTTACATGCATGTTCAAGAATTGATAGGTCAAGTAAAAATAGGAAAAGCTGTAGGAGAATCTGAAGATTGTAATTTAAATTTTGGCTTAAGCGTTATATAAGAAATTTTACTGAACTGAGAATACACATTTATACGTTCTTTTTCAGTATCTGTGGTATATTTAGGGCTTCCCAGACGGCACTAGTGGTAGAGAATCCACCTGCTAATGCAAGAGACATAATGAGACGCTGGTTCAATCCCTGAGTCAGGAAGATGCCCTGGAGGAGGGCATGGCAACTCACTCCAGTATTCCTTCCTGGAGAATCCCATGGACAGAGGAGTCTGGTGGGCGACAGTCCATAGGGTCGCAGAGTCTGACCCAATTGAAGCAGTTTAGTGCACATGCAGGCACGTGGTACACTTACAAAAATTGACCATCCCTTAAAATTAGCTTAGAAGCGAAATCTTAATTCCACAAAGCAGAAATCATTTGGGCTACATTTTCTGACTACAATGTTAAAAAAAAAAAGAAAGAAACAGACAAAAAGATAACAAAACAATATAACAATAGCTCAGCAACTTGGAAATTTTAAAACACTCTTATAATTCCTGGGTTAAAGAGAAACTCAAAATTGAAATGACTGATTAGTCACTAATGACACTGAGAGCATCATATAATGAAACAAATTCTCAAGGCCAATACAGTATTTATAGAAAAATGCATAGCCTTGAATACATTTATCACAAACCTGGAAAGAGAATTGAATCCAAGCAGCTGGGAAAAGGAAAACTAGGAGGAACAAATAAAACCTCTATAGAAATAAGGAATTAATAGAGATAAAAGCAGAAATTAATGAGATGAGAAACAAATGTAGACTTAGTAAATAAAACCAAATGCTGTTTCTTTCATTTATTTCCTTAATGGCTCAAGAAGAGGTAAAAATGCTAATACCCATGGATGAAATCAGATCATCAAAGATATACTTCTAAAAATGGCATCAGGCCCAGAATGGATTTAACAGTGAGTTATATCCAACCTTCAAGGAACAAATAATTCCTGATATTTAAATGGTTATAAAGCACGAAACAAAGAAGGAAAACTTCCCAATCCATTTTGTTGGGCTTGCACAGCAAATAGAGGAGGCATCTGTTATTTTGTTCCTCAGAGTTCATTCATCCTTCTAGTAACCACATCCTGACTTTCCTCAGAGGGAACCCTCTCCACCCTATTCTGCTAAGTCACTTCAGTCGTGTCTGACTCTGTGCGACCCTATAGACGACAGCCCACCAGGCTCCCCGGTCCCTGGGATTCTCCAGGCAAGAACACTGGAGTGCGTTGCCATTTCCTTCTCCAATGCATGAAAGTGAAAAGTGAAAGTGAAGTCGCTCTAAATCCACGTATTTCCAGGGAAGGTGACATCATCCTTAGTTTCAGGCCTGTGCCCACAAGTCATCAAGCTTTGTTTCTCCCTAATGGCTGAGATCCAACCAGTCAATCCTAAAGGAAATCAGTCCTGAATATTCATTGGAAGGACTGATGCTGAAGCTGAAACTCCAATACTTTGGCCACTTGATGCAAAGACTGACTCATTGGAAAAGATTCTGATGCTGGGAAAGGCTGAAGGGCAGGAGGAGAAGCGGACGACAGAGGATAAGATGGTTGGATAGCATCACCGACTCAATGGACATGAGTTTAGGTAAGCTCCAGGAGTTGGTGATGAACAGGGAAGCCTGGCGTGCTGCAGTCCATGGGGATACAAATAGTCAGACATGACTGAGCGACTGAACTGAACTGAATGGCTGAGAATGACTTGGGGATGGCCACGTGACCCAGTTAAGGACAAGGAAACACAAGAGATTTTCAGTCACTTCTGGGAAGAGGTTGTCCTTGATGCTAAGGCTGCAGATCCTGGAGCAACCATTTGCCTGCCATGTGGACCCTGAGATTAAAGCTGACACAGGGAGAAAGTGGAACCAAGAGATGGAGAGAAAATAAGCATTGATTATCAAATTTAAGCCCTGAGTGCAGCGACGCCTTCAGCTACACCTTCCCCCTGTACCCGTCAGCTCTTTGAACCAGTGTTTCAATCAGCTAGAGTTGAATTTTCTGTCGTTTTCTGCAGAGCTCATTAATCTTGACATACCAAAAGTGAAGGAAGACAGCATACACAAGCAAATATGCACGTGTGAGTCCTAAGTTGCTACAGTCGTGTCGGGCTCTTTGCAACCCCATGGACTGTAGCCCACCAGGCTCCTCTGTCCATGAAATTCTCAGGCAAGAGTACTGGAGTGGGTTGCCGTGCCCTCCTCCAGGGATCTTCCTGACCAGGGCTCCAACGCCTCTTGCATGGGCAGGCGGGTTCTTTACCATTAGTGCCACCCAGGCAAGTATAGCCCAACCGCAATTACATGATGTAAAACTCATAAAGAAAATGGGAACAAATTTAATCTTGCTATATGTTATAGACCAACATATTATAAGAGTGATAAATCATGACCAAATAGGTTTTACCCCAAGAATCACACACAGATTTTAACATTATAAATTAAACTTTAGTTTTTAATTCACTTTAGTGGTACCTTAAAGAAAGAGAGCTAAATGATCATGTCCATAATATAATAAAAATCTGTTGTAAGCTACCGTGAGCTGCCTTAATCCGATAAAGAATCCTGTAATGGTCAGTTTTATGGGTCTGATTGGCTAGGCTTTGGTCCCCTGTCATTTCAATACTAATCTAGGTGTTGCTGCAAAGGTATTTTGCAGGATAACTAAAGTCCATAATCAAGTGACTTTAAGATAGATTGTTCTAGACAATCTGAATGGAACTGATTCAATTACTTAAAAGTCTTTAAGAGCAGAACTGAAACTTTTCAGAATAAATTCCACTTGTGCATAAGGGTGTGCATTCAACTCATGTCCAAGAGTTCCAGCCTGCCCTTCCTGACAGCCTTTCCTTTAGACTTTGGCCTTGCCTCGCCAGCTCCCACAATCACATAAACCAATTCCTTGCAATAAATCTCTTCATATGCATGTATCTCCTAGTAGTTCTGCTGTTCTGGTTGAACCCTGACTAATACAGGTTTCTAACCTCGGGAAACATTCTACATATCTGTGGACCACAAGAAACATTCCTTCTCAAGCAGGGACAAGATAAGATGCCCACCATGTCCAACATTTTAAAAGGATGATCAGAGAGGGTCTTAGTGGGATGATGCCATATGCAGAACAATGTCCCTTTCCCCATAAAGATATCCATGTCCTAACATCTGAACCTGTGACTATGTTAGGTTACATGGCAAAAGGGACTTTGTGATTATGTTAAGGTTCTTGAGGGAGGAATGATTCTGGATTATTCAACTGGGTCCAATATGATTAGAAGGGTGCTTACAAGTGAGAATTGGAGTATTTCCTGCCATATCAGTAAATAAGGATGTCACAGTCATCAGCGATTCCAGCCCTCCCGTGTAAGCTGGTGAGCCCTAAGGGCACTCAGGAAGATGAAGAATACCTGTGGTCTGGCAGCCACTCCCTACGGTGAGCCCTAATGGAGCTCAGGATGTGATCAACACAGGATACTGGCCCCAGATAGCTGAGACACGTAGAAAAGGAATGATTTCAGTGAGCCCAGACTCTTGCATCTTCCCATATGTAGAAAAGCACTTAATTCCTTAACTTGGGGTATCTGGTTTTCTTTAATTAACAATACTCTTTTGATGTTAAGACTACCTGCCCTTTGTTGTAAAACTTCTATATAACCTGGTTCTTCCCCTTGCCGCCTCAGAGCAATTCTCTTGGGGTCACTTGAGATGCTGTCTCCAAGGCTTGCAGTCTTAAAAATTCCCATCAAATAAGACAGAACTCTCAACTTTTAGCTGTGACTGTTTTTTAACTTGGCAGATCTGAGGGAAGAGAGGAGGTTAAACAAGCATGTATCTGGGAGAACGGAGAACTGAGCAATAAACAGAGGGAAAGCAAGAGCCAAAACCCTGTGGTAGGAATGCTAAAGGAACAGCAAAAAGCCAGAGTGTGTTGGGCAGGAGAAACCAGAGTGAGGGGACTAGGAGCTGGGTCAGAGAGGGGTGGGTGGGCCTTGTATTGTAAGGACTTTGGCCTTCACTCTGACTGAGATGTAGAACCTCTTGAGTGCCTAGAGCAGTTGTTTAGTCACAAAGTCATGTCTGACTGTTTGCCATGGGCTGTTGCCCACCAGGATACGTGGGATTTCCCAAGCAAGAATATTGGAATGGGTAGACATTTTCTTCTCCAGTGGATCTTCCCAACCCAGGAATCAAACCCATGTCTCCTTCATTGCAGGCGGATTTTCCACCATCTGTACCGCTTATTCTTTACCTCTGAGCCAGCAGAGAGGTCATGATTCACCTTAGAGTTCAAATGACCACTTTGCCTGCTGTTGGTGACCAGGAATGTGGTCAAGGAGATCGCTTTATCATACATGAGACTCAAACTTTCGAACTCTATACTTGCGACGGCCCCTGCCAAGACCCCAGCAATTCATCACATGGTCACATGCTTTGTAAAACTTACATAAGTGAGATGCTGTAACCACAGTCATGGTTAAGACCACTTGATCTCTTTCTTGATTTTACTACCATATCAATTCTCGGTGCTAGAATTACCATGGGAATTTGGGGGAGCCAGCTAGGGAAAGTTGGATTGGCAATACAATAGTTTGAGCTTAGCAAAATATGTTTGTGTGTTTCATAGTTCTTTCCATATTACTGGGAGTTATTGGCAGCTGTCCTGGAGCGAGAATGGCTTCTAGGAATCAGACTACCACCCACTGTGTTGACTTACCAGGATCTTGACATTAGAGGTCTAACTGAGTATTGTCAGCTGACAGAATTTTTAAAAATTAGTCACTGCACAAAGAAAATTTGAAAAACCTAGAAATCTTAGAGTTCATATATAAAAAACATTTGATACAGCTTTCTCTAATTTAACAATTCTAAAAATTTACTCGACCAATAACGAATTATAGACAGTGGAGGAAGCTTTACTAAACTACTGATAACTTTAAAAAAATAATCAACTCTAGTAGAGAAGACTTATATATTCTTTTTATGAAGACATCTTGTCACATGAAATGATATGACAAAGAATATGAAGCCAAAACATATAGCAGAAAAGGTAATATAGAAGTATGCCAGGCAATTAGTTAATAAAAATATTGCTATTGTTTTCTGAATTATGTCAGATATTTGTGGTATTTACCTGCCTTTTAAAAATTTATACTTTAATGTGATTTTTTTCATTTAAATAAAGATTTACTCTCATTCCTAATTTAGTGTTTTTCATCTGTTAATTTTCTTCATAATGAAAACCCATAAATACCATTTGTCCCATAGGACCTGGATCTGTGCTGGGGGTGAATAGGCAAAGGGAGGGGGGCTATGCTACTCCTTGGCATCTTTGTCTTATATCCATTTCTTGCCACTGCTCGGCTCTGCAGGGAAGAACCCTGCAATCTGTTTGCAGGGTTCCTGTGTCAGCTGCCTTCTGGCAGAATCTAGCCTATGAGAGGTCTCAGTTCAGTTCTGTTCAGTCGCTCAGCCATGTCCAACTCTTTGTGACCCCATGGACTGCAGCACGCCAGGCCTCCCCGTCCATCACCAACTCCCAGAGTTTACTCAAACTCATGTGCATTGAGTCAGTGATGCCAATCAACCAACTCATCTTCTGTCGTCCCCTTCTCCTCCTGTCTTCAATCTTTCCCATCAATCTTTCTTTTCAAATGGGTCAGTTCTTTGCATCAGGTGGCCAAAGTATTGGAGTTTCAGCTTCAGCATCAGTCCTTCCAATGATTGTTCAGGACTTATTTCCTTTAGGATGGACTGGCTGGATCTCCTTGCAGTCCAAGGGACTCCCAAGAGTCTCCACCAGCAACACAGTTCAAAAGCATCAATTGTTCAGAGCTCAGGTTTCTTTATAGTCCAACTCTCACATCCATATACAACTACCGGAAAAACCATAGCTTTGACTACACGCACCTCTGTTAGCAAAGTAATGTCTCTGCTTTTGAATATGCTGTCTAGGTTGGTCATAGCTTTTTTTCCAAGGAGCAAGTGTATTTTAATTTCATGGCTGCAATCACCATCTGCAGTTATTTTGCAGCCCCGAAAAATTAAGTCTATCATTGTTTCCACTGTTTCCCCATCTATTTGCCATGAAGTGATGGGACCGGATGCCATGATCTTCGTTTTCTGAATGTTGAGCTTTAAGCCAACTTTTTCACTCTCCTCTTTCACTTTCATCAAGAGGATCTTTAGTTCTTCTCCACTTTCTGCCATAAGGGTGGTGTCATCTGCATATCTGAGGTTATTGATATTTCTCCCGGCAAGCTTGATTCCAGCTTGTGCTTTATCCAGCCCAGCATTTCTCATGATGTACTCTGCATAGAAGTTAAATAAGCAGGGTAACAATATACAGCCTTGACGTACTCCTTTTCCTATTTGGAACCAGTCTGTTATTCCATGTCCAGTTCTAACTGTTGCTTCCTGACCTGCATAAAGATTTCTCAAGAGGCAGGTCAGGTAGTCTGGTATTTCCATCTCTTGAAGAATTTCCCATAGTTTATTGTGATCCACACAGTCAAAGGCTTTGGCATAGTCAATAAAGCAGAAATAGATGTTTTTCTGGAACTCTCTTGCTTTTTCCATGATCCAGCAGATGTTGGCAATTTGATCTCTGGTTCCTCTGCCTTTTCTAAAACCAGCTTGAACATCTGGAAGTTCACGGTTCACGTATTGCTGAAGCCTGGCTTGGAGAATTTTGAGCATTACTTTACTAGCATGTGAGATGAGTGCAATTGTGCAGTAGTTTGAGCATTCTTTGGCATTGCCTTTTTTGGGGATTGGAATGAAAACTGACCTTTTCCAGTCCTGTGGCCACTGCTGAGTTTTTCAAATTTGCTGGCATATTGAATGCAGCACTTTTACAGCATCATCTTTCAGGATTTGAAATAGCTCAATGGGAATTCCATCACCTCCACTAGCTTTGTTCATAGTGATGCTTCCTAAGGCCCACTTGACTTCACATTCCAGGATGTCTGGCACTAGGTGAGTGATCACACCATCATGATTATCTGGGTTGTGAATATCTTTTTTTTTTTATAGTTCTTCTGTGTATTCCTGCCACCTCTTCTTAATATCTTCTGCTTCTCTTAGGTCCATACCATTTCTGTCCTTTATTGTGCCTATCTTTGCATGAAATGCTCCCTTGGTATCTCTAATTTTCCTGAAGAGATCTCTAGACTTTCCCATTCTATTGTTTTCCTCTATTTCTTTGCACTGATGGCTGAGGAGGCTTTCTTATCTCTCCTTGCTATTCTTTGGAACTCTGCACTCAAATCAGTATATCTTCCCTTTTCTCCTTTGCCTTTAGCTTCTCTTCTATTCACAGCTATTTGTAAGGCCTCCTCAGACAGCCATTTTGCCTTTTTGCATTTCTTTTCCTTGGGGATGGTCTTGATCCCTGCCTCCTGTACAATGTCACGAACCTCTGTCCATAGTTCATCAGGCACTCTGTCTATCAGATCTAGTCCCTTAAACCTATTTCTTACTTCCACTGTATAATCATAAGGGATTTGATTTAGGTCATACCTGAATGGTCTAGTGGTTTTCCCTACTTTCTTCAATTTAAGTCTGAATTTGCCAATAAGGAGTTCATGATCTGAGCCACAGTCAGCTCCTGGTCTTGTTTTTGCTGACGGTATAGAGCTTCTCCATCTTTGGCTGCAAAGAATATAATCAGTCTAATTTTGGTGTTGACCATCTGGTGATGTCCATGTGTAGAGTCTTCTCTTGTGTTGTTGGACAAGGGTGTTTGCTATGACCAGTGTGTTCTCTTGGCAAAACTCTATGAGACTTGGCCCTGCTTCATTCTGTACTCCGAAGCCAAATTTGCCTGTTACTCCAGATATCTCTTGACTTCCTACCTTTGCATTCCAGTCCCCTATAATGAAAAGGACATCATTTTGGGGTGTTAGTTCTAGAAGGTCTTGTAGGTCTTCATAGAACCGTTCAACTTCAGCTTCTTCAGCGTTACTGGTCAGAGCATAGACTTGGATTACAGTGATATTGAATGCTTTGCCTTGCAAATAAATAGAGATCATTCTGTCATTTTTGATATTGCATCCAAGTCCTACATTTTGGACTCTTGTTGACTATGACGGCTACTCTGTTTCTTCTAAGGGATGGGAGGTCTGGTGGGAGATTAGACGGCTGGAAGAAGGGGGAAACCAAGTCCTTGTCCCACCTTTGGCGGCATCATTAGCCTCTGCTCTGTACCGCTATCACCCGATAAACAAGCCTGCCTTGGCTGCAGCTTCTTTCAGGGCAGTTCTGGCCCCTGGGTGTAGATACCATTTCCTGCTGTCTCTTAAAATCTATGCTGTTGATAGCCTCAGGGCTGCCTCCCAATGCCCTATTTGTCTTCTCAGCTCTTTTATCACCTTTGTAACGAGTTTCTAGTATCACCTTGCTTCATAGAGTGGTTTCTGTTGTCCTGAATAGATCTTGCTTGAAAGAAGAAGATAAGGACAGAAACTTGTCTGGGGGCTAATGGAATCATTCAGTTGAGAAACGAAGGGGCTTTCTCCAGAGTAATAGTTTTAGAGGTGATGGAAAGTGATAGAGACAAATAATTTACTTATAGAAGGTCAGTTTTCATTCCAATCCCAAAGAAACGCAATGCCAAAGAATGTTCAAACTACTGCACAATTGCACTCATCTCACACGCCAGTAAAGTAATGCTCAAAATTCTCCAAGCCAGGCTTCAGCAATACGTGAACCGTGAACTTCCAGATGTTCAAGCTGGTTTTAGAAAAGGTAGAAGAACCAGAGATCAAATTGCCAACATCTCCTGGATCATCAAAAAAGCAAGAGAGTTCCAGGAAAACATCTATTTCTGCTTTATTGACTATACCAAAGCCTTTGACTGTGTGGATCACAATAAACTGTGGAAAACTCTTCAAGAGGTGGGAATACCAGACCACCTGACCTGCCTCTTGAGAAACCTGTATGTAGGTCAGGAAGCAACAGTTAGAACCGGACATGGGACAACAGACTGGTACCAAACAGGAAAAGGAGTACATCAAGGCTGTATATTGTCACCCTGCTTATTTAACTTCTATGCAGAGTACATCGTGACAAACGCTGGGCTGGAAGAAGCATAAGGTGGAATCAAGCTTGCCGGGAGAAATATCAATAACCTCAGATATGCAGATGACACCACCCTTATGGCAGAAAGTGAAGAGGAATTAAAGATCCTCTTGATGAAAGTGAAAGAGGAGAGTGAAAAAGTTGGCTTAAAGCTCAACATTCAGAAAACGAAGATCATGGCATCCGGTCCCATCACTTCATGGGAAATAGATGGGGAAACAGTGGAAACAGTGGCAGACTTTATTTTTCAGGGCTCCAAAATCACTGCAAATGGCAATTGCAGCCATGAAATTAAAAGACGCTTACTCCTTGGAAGGAAAGTTATGACCAATCTAGATAGCATATTCAAAAGCAGAGACATTACTTTGCCAACAAAGGTCTGTCTAGTCAAGGCTATGGTTTTCCCAGTAGTCATGTATGGATTTGAGAGTTGGACTGTGAAGAAAGCTGAGCACTGAAGAATTGATGCTTTTGAACTGTGGTGTTGGAGAAGACTCTTGGGAGTCCCTTGGACTGCAAGGAGATCCAACCAGACCATTCTAAAGGACATCAGTCCTGGATGTTCATTGGAAGGACTGATGTTCAAGCTGAAACTCCAATACTTTAGCCACCCCATGCGAAGAGTTGACTCATTGGAAAAGACCCTGATGCTGGGAGGGATTGGGGGCAGGAAGGGTAGGGGACAACAGAGGATGAGATGGCTAGATGGCATCACTGACTCGATGGACATGAGTTTGAGTAAACTCGGGGAGTTGGTGATGGACAGGGAGGCCTGGTGTGCTGCAGTTCATGGGGTTGCAAAGAGTCAGAAACAACTGAGCAACTGAACTGAACTGAACTGGGATTAGGAAGTAAGAGAAAAAGAGCAGTTGAAGATTACTGGGAGGTCTTGGACCTGAACACCTAGAATAGGCTTAACATTTCATGAGAATGTGCAGATTGAAGGGATGGGAGGAGACAGGAGTTTGGGGGATGTTTTAAGTTTGAGATGCCCATTAAGCATCCTAGAAACTATCAAATTGGCAGTTGGATATATGAAGCCTTTCAGGAAAGAGACACAAAATGCAGATATAAATGTGGGAATCATCAATGTATAGGCAAAAAAAGCTGAGAAACCCATCAGTGAACACCAGTGGAGTGAATCTACATACAGAAGAGTTCTATGAACTACATCCAGGAGCACATCGATGTTTAAAAGGAGATGAGGAGGGACTGCCAAAGGAGTCTGAGTGTTCAGAGAGGTCACAGCACCAGAAGCGCAATGTCCTGGAAGTGAGTTGAAAAAGACGTGCCTAAGAGAAGAATCATAGATGTCAAATTCTGCCTACAGGTCAAGTACAATGAGGTCTAAGACTGACCATTGCAGTCTGCTATATGATGTCACTGGTGACTCTAACAAGGGCAACTGCAGGAGAATGTTGGGGTTAAAAACTTGGCGATCATAAACATTAAAAAAAACTTTTTTTTTTTTAGTTTTGCTAGAAGTGCAGGAGATAAATTGTGTAAAAGTTGGAAGTAAAAGTGGGGTCAAGGGAGGAATACATACACATTTGTACACACACACAGACACATACACATGCACAATACATAACAACTTTTTGTGAAAGTATAGCATATATTAAAAGGGGTGTACAAATCATGAGTGTAAAACTCAGCAGGTATTCATAAGTTCATTGATCCATAGATTGGGGAAGAGAACATGGCCAGCACCTCAGAAGGTCCCTCATGCCCTGTGATTACTTGCTCTTTCCTCTCTAAGGTAACCACGAATCTAACTATAAATTTGTTCTGCTGTTTTTGAATCTTATTTACTAGAATCACATAGTATGACTTCTTTCACTCAGATGGTTGCAAGATATTGAATGTAGCAACAGTCTATTCATTTCTATTGATATGACGGCCCTTTTTTTCACAACTTCTATATCCATTCTATTCTTGATGAGTGGGCATTTGGAGTGTTCACTGTTTGTGTTGTTATATTAACGCTACTATGAAGATGCTTGGGCATGTCTTTTGGTGCACAAGTGTGAGCATTTCTGTTTGGTATATACAGTAGGTATAGAATTGCTGGATCATAGGGTAAACTGTATGCTCGGCTTTAGTAGATATTGCCAAGGAGTTTTCCAAAGCTGTGGTATTAACTTTCACTCTCACCAGCAGGGCAGTCCTATTGTACCATATCCTTGTCGATACCTGGTACTGTCACGTGTCTTTTTAATTTTAGCCATTTTTATGGGTATGTCAAGGTGCCTCATCAAAGTTGTAATCTTCATTCTCTTGATGACTTATATGACTGAGCACCTTTCCATACATTTAACAGTTATCTGGGCATTTTCTTTTATGAAGTGGCTGTTCAAGTCTTTTGAAGAGAAATGAGAATGTGTTAAATGGGAGAGAAAGAGAATGAATGGAGTAGGATGTTCACTTTCACCTGCAACACCAGGAGTCCACTTGAGCTTAGGGTTCATGAATTTGAACTGAGAATGGCCAGAATGTCTTTGGTTTTATCCCCAGACTCATCTGTTGCACAGGGAAAGCAGGGAGCATAAGGAGAACTAGAGTTCATCAGGGTTGAGAGTTGCCCTAGGGAGGGGCAAGGGAGTTTAGAGGGTAATGATGATGAACCATAGGCTCTAAGCTGGGCAGGGTGGAAAGAAAAGACACTGAAGATTGTAGGTCCTGATGAGTTGTAGAATTGTTGAAGTAGAAGAACATGAAGTGTGAGCTGGGAACATTACAAATGGTAATCAGAAAGGTGAATGACTTAAGCTGGATTATGGAGATGTCAGTTGTTGGTCATGGTTAGGCATATGGCATGACCACAGGCATGAGTGGGTGAGGTACGTGGAATACTAGATCATAGTAGAAATCAAGGAACTGAGAGACCAATGTATTGGAAAGATGATTTAATGTTGAAGTCACCAAGGATTAGAATTGGGAAGGAGTTATTAGAATTTATCAGTAGAAAATATCACAGAGGAATAAAATCATAGTGCAAAGGGCCTGATTGGAATTGAGAAACAGAACCGTTTGTACATGAGAATTTACCATTTAAGTCAGATGATATTTCAAATTAGTGCAGAAAAGATGGGTTATGCCATAATAGTATTGGGATAGCTATCTATCCAGTAGGGGGGAAAATAAAATTTTAGCCTTGCCTCAAACCGTCTGGTAGCTCAGTTGGTAAAGAATCCACCTGCAATGCGGGAGACCCCAGTTTGATT
The DNA here is from genome assembly GCF_014754425.2 of Oryx dammah. Lineage (NCBI taxonomy): Eukaryota > Metazoa > Chordata > Mammalia > Artiodactyla > Bovidae > Oryx > Oryx dammah. The sequence continues at coordinate 102,699,300 of NW_024070212.1, forward strand.
CCTGGGTCAGGAAGATCCACTGGAGAAGGGATAGGCTACCCACTCCAGTATTCTTGGCTTCCCTGGTTGCTTTGCTGGTAAAGAATCCACCTGCAGTACGGGAGACCTGGGTTTGATCCCTGGGTTGGGAAGAACCCCTGGAGAAGGGAACGGCTACCTCCTTCAGTATTCTGCCCTGAAGAATTCCAGACAGTCCATGGAGTTGCAGAAAGTTGGGCACGACTGAGCCACTTTCACTTCCAAACCATATAGGAAAGTAACTTTAAAGATTAAAAGGCCTACCTAAACGTTAAAAACTATATAACTACTCGAAGAAAATAGAGTATTTCTATAATATTGGGAAGAAGAAGGCTTTTCTAAGTAAGATATGAGATTCCAAACAATGGTAATAATTAATATTTATTGTATGATATCCTGTGATGGTCACCATTCTAAGAACCTTTAATACATGTTAATTCATTTAATCCCCACAACAACCTTATGCAGTAGGTACTTTTAGCCTCATTTTACACGTGAAAACTAAGTTATAGAAGTGAAGTCGCTTAGTTGTGTCTGACTCTTTGCAACCCCATGGACTATAGCCTACCAGGCTCCTTGGTCCATGGGATTTTCCAGGCAAGAATACTGGAGTGGGTTGCCATTTCCTTCTCTAGGGGATCTTTCCGACCCAGGGATCAAACCCGGGTCTCCCATATTGTAGGCAGACGCTTTACCATCTGAGCTACCAGGAAAGCCCAAGTTATAGAAAGTCTAGGTAATTTGCCTAAGTCACACAGCTAAGATAACTCCAGAACAATATATAAATAAATAAGTGACACATAAAACTTATGTATGACCAAGAGGTACTTCCCTGGTGGTCCAGTGGCTAAGACTCTGGGTTCTCATTACAGGGGGCCCAGGTTCGATCCCTGGTCAGGGAACTAGATTCCATATGCCACAGTAAAAACTGTAGATTTCATGTGCCTCAGCTAAAGCCAGCACAGCCCAATAAATGAATAAATATTTTTTGAAAACTTATATATGATCAAGAAAATAAATAAAATTTAAAGAAAGAGGACAACTAGGAGAAAATATATTACTAATTATATAACTTTCTTTTTTAAACAGCTTTTTTGAGGTATGATTGACATACAATAAACTGCACATATTTAAAGTGTACAATTTGATGAGTTTTGACATAAGTATACACCTGTGAAACCATCACCACAATCAAGAATGAACATATCCATCACCATCAAAAGTTATTTATAACTTTCAAAACGGATTATCTCCATATCATACATACACAAGGAGTTCCGACAAACCAATAAGACAAAAACATACAAACCCATAAAAATGGGCAAAGGATGAAACCAAGAATTCACAGTACAAAACAGACAAATAGCTATCAATTAAATGAAAATATGTACAACCTCAGTAACGATGCAGGAAATGTAAATATAAGTGATGAGAGAGCATGTTAACCTGTGTTGACAATAATAATTAATAAATAGTCAATAATAAGAATAGAAAAGAGTTTTATCTGAGCCAAAGTAAGGACATTAGCCCAGAAGCCAGCTTCCCAAATTATTCTGTGAAACTGCTCTAGAGAAGCCTGGTTTTCGGCACAGTTTTATATCTTGTCAGGACAAAGAACATTAACATTCCTTCAAGGTTTAAAAAAAAAAAAACAGCACATACATACACAGTGAGTCACTACGGCCTTGGCACCTGGGAAGGGAGGCTTATCATGAAAAGGAGGGCCAGTACTGGCATCGAGGCATCTAACCTTTGTTTTTAACATGGACATTCATTACTTCTGGTCAATGTGCCCTTTTCTTTAATAGTTAAAGCAGATGTATAATGTATGTTTGATAGGCCACAAACAGGCTGTTTTAGTGAGAATAAAATTTAAGTTAAGTCATGTATAAGCCAGAATGACTTCCCCATACCTCAATATGTGAAAATTTATTTTATCACCTGACTGGTGGAAATTGGCAAGGTTGATGCTATCCAGGGTGGTTGCAGATGTGGGCAAGGGTTCACTCATAGACGGTAGTGACAACATGTATTTACGTGCATCTTTTTGGAACAGGGTAGACATTCCCTATATCTAAAATGCAAGTAACTTCTCTCTTAACAGGTCAAATTTCTAGGAATCCATCCTCCAGCAATACTCACATGTATGTGCTGCTGTATAATTCAGCATTTTAAACAAGAAAACACTGAAACATGAAAAGGGAAAACCTTTAAATGCCCATTGATGATTAAATAATATTTAAAATGGTATAATCATATTGTGGACTATTATAAGGCTACTAAAAAGAATAAATGTAATATATATGTCCAACAAGAAGAAAAACAGAACCTTATTTTTATTTTTAAAAACTTTGTATATGGAAGACTTCCACCTTTTAGTCTATATACTTTCAAGTTCTATCAATTCTTAACAAGTAAAAATACACGAAACTGAAAAAGGAGGGCATACTTTTGAAAAAACAAATTTATCGGGACTTCTTTGGTGGTCCAGTGGTTATGAATATGCCTTCCGATGCAGAGGGCGTGGTTCCAGCCCCTGATGGGGGAGCTAAAATTCCACATGCTGCAGGGAAGCTAAGCAGCACACCGTAGCTAAAGAGAAAACAGTGTGGCAAGGAAGAGCCTGTGTACCTCAACAAAGGATCCTCCCACATGCGGCAACTAAGACCTGACACGGTCAAATGAACAATAAATAACTAATTTGAGCAGACAAAAAAGGTTTGTTGTTTTTAAAAAAGAAAGAAAGAAAGAAAAAATAAATTTGTGCAGTACAGAGCTAGGATGTGAAAACATTCTCCCCGCGTTTATTAATTCTTGAAACAAAGTTCTAACTATGCATGAGAGGGAAGAAAAAACATCGTCCCTGTCCTTATAGAGCATAACTTCTATTAAAGAAATAAGAGTGTCCATTATCTGCAGGTTAAAAGGATGCCTGATTTAGATGGGAGAGAGAGAAAGGCCTCTTTGGGAAAGTGAGATTTAGCGGGAAGCCTGAAGCATCCGTTATCCAGGCCATGAGAAGGGAAAAAAGCATTCACAAAAAGGCACCGAGATGGAAGATATGAGCGGGGTGGAGTGCACAGGTGACTGGAAACAGGTTAAGGGAAGTGCTTGGGACTGATGGTAGGAGGAAGAGGAGTCTTGCATTTTCAAACTGCTAGCCTGCAAGATTTATGTTCAGGAAAACTCACAGTTTTTACGTTGGCAGTTGATGAATTTTGACTAACGTGTACAGTTGTGTAACCACCACCACAATCAAGTCTTAGAACACTTCCATCACGCAACAAATTCCCTAGTGGCACCTTGTCCTCCATCCCTTTCCCTCACTGCCAGCCCCTGGCAACACTAATCTGCTTTCTGTCACTATTAGCTTTGCCTTTTCCAGATTATCACAGTGGACTCATACAGTATATAGCCTCTCTGGTTAGTTTCTTTTACTCAGCATAATGCTTTTAAAGATTCATCCATCAAGCTGTGTGTATCCATAGTTCACTCTATCTTATCAAATCCATTGTACACATGTACCCCAATTAGTTTATTCAGTCACTAGCTGATGGACACCTGGGTTTGGGTTTTTTCCCTGGTTTGAGGCTATTACGAATAAAGCTTCTGTGAAAATATATGTACAGGTGTTTGTATGGATATATCTTTTCATTTTTCTAGGATAAATACCTGAGATTTGAAGCTGCTAGATTCATAACAGTGTCTTTTAACTTTGTAAGAAACTAAAACTGTTTTCCAAAGTGTCTGTACCATTTTGCTTTCCCACCAGCAATGTGTGAATTCCAGCTGGTCTCATTCTTGTTAGCACTTGATACTATCAGATTTTTTAAAATATTATTACTTAAGGCATTTTAATAGGTGTGTGGTAATATCTCATGTGATTTTATTGTGCATTTCCCTAATGATTGATGCTGTTTAGCACATTTCCCTATGCTTATTTACCATCCATATCTCTTGTTTGGCAAATGAGTCTCAAAACTTTTAATTTACATTTAACCATTTGCAGAAGTCCAAAATTCAGTTCAGTTCAGTCGCTCAGTCGTGTCCAACTCTTTATGACCCCATGAACTGCAGCACGCCAGTCCTCCCTGTCCATCACCAACTCCCGGAGTTCACTCAAACTCATGTCCATTGGGTCGGTGATGCCACCAACCATCTCATCCTCAATCATCCCCTTCTCCGGTCCTCAATCTTTCTCATCATCAGGGTCTTTTCAAATGAGTCAGCTCTTCGCATCAGGTGGCCAAAGTATTGGAGTTTCAGCTTCAACGTCAGTCCTTCCAGTGAACACCCAGGACTGATCTCCTTTAGGATGGACTGGTTGGATCCCAAAATATTAAATGACAAATAAATATGAAATATTAAGCTGAGGGCCTGGAGTCCTAGTGGCTCAGTTTCCTTCATTGCTGCTACTCTTGTCTCCTCTCCCAGTCCCTGACTTTCAAGAGGACTCCACATTGCAATGTTCCCATCTGGACCGAGATCCTGCTAATATGTCTCCCCAGCAAGACAACCCCCCCCCAGTACCTGGCCCTTGTGTATGCCCCTCCCACACCTAATCTTGCCCCATAACCAATAAGATACAATAAAAGTGACGCCTCCTGACTTCTGTGGCTAGGTCAGAAGAAGCCATAACGTTCCACCTGGGTCCTTTAGAATACTCATTCCTGGAAAAGCCATGTAAAAAATCTAACTATACCATTACCACTCTGCTATGAGAAAGCTCAAGACAGACCGGCTACATGAAGAGAGAGATGCCTGTTGATTTCCTAGCTATTCCAGCCCTTCCAACCCAGACCCCAGACATGTGAGTGAAGGAAGCCATCTCAGATGTTCCTGGGTCAGGCCTTGGAAGACTCCCACCCCTGCTGCCCTCTGTATAATCCTCCCAAAGTCCACAAGTTAGAGCTACCTATCTGAGTCAACCCTTGGAGCCGTGAGAGATCATGGTAAATTGTTGTTTTAAGTCATTTAGTATTAGAGTGGTTTGTTACACAGCAACAGCTAACTAAAACATGGATGATGCCCGGACTGGGGTCTGGCTGACTTAGAAAGGCAGTGAGGTCATCCCTGAGTCAGGGAACAAGAGAGGGGGCTGCTGGTTGTTGCTGCGTTTCTTTTTCCTTCTACAGTCAAACTCCCTGGATGTCGTCTTCTATCTCTATACGATCAGTGCCAGAATCGTGGGTGGCTACAAGAAAACGGAGATTGAGCAAGAAACAGGAACTGGGAAAGTCAGAGCAGATGCCAGGCCGAGGAATGAGCCCAACTCCAACAAAATAATAAGAATAGTAATTCCTTACACGTTCACAGCTCTTCACGGTTTCGAAAGCACCCTAAAATGCGTTATCTTGTTTGACCCTCACGACAGCTAGGTGAGGAGGCACTATTAATCCCTATTTAACCAGAAGAAGAAACAGAGGCTCAGGAAGGCTCAGCGTAGTAGAGAGCACAGCTCTGGTACATCTCATGTGGAACCCCTTGTTGGGATGGGAAAGAGGACTAGGGCTAAATCAGAACTGGTTCGGAATGGGGACTGGGGATACTAGATTATTTAAGGGCTGGTAAGGGCAGTTAAGGCTTAATTATTTAGTGAGCACCTACTGGCACCCCAGGAGTTAATAAGGGACAGGGAAACTGACTTGCTGCAGTCCATGGGGTCACAAAGAGTCGGACGTGACTTAGAGACTGAACAGCAAGTACTGGCACTAGACTAAGTTCTTGATATACCTCATCTTGTTCACTCTTTCTAATAACCCTGTAAAGTAGATACAGTTTCCCTCCTCACTTTGCACCCGGTCTTTGGCACCATGGTTCAGAACGGTAACCCCCAACTGTAACCCACGACTCCAACCTTCTTGTGTCTATAATGTCATTACCAATTCTCTGGACAGTGGTACTGTGGCTAGAATCTTGTGTCTGGATGATGAGCTCAGGGCCCTGGCTGGCCTCCTTACCCATCCTGTGCACATCAATGTCCTCCCTGCCCTTGAGCCCATGGAGATCTTGCTGTTTCTGTGCTCTGAAACCATCAGGAGTTTCCAGTAGACCAGGCTTCTCATAAGTACTACACCCAGCCACCCTGCCCAAAGTTCAGGATAATACCAAGTTATAGGGATTCATTTGTTCATACATCCAACAAATATTTATCAAATGCCTACTTGTGGCCCAAGAACTGTGCTGGGAAGAAGAGCATAGTGTATGATATGATAGACACTTTCCTGGGCCATAAGGAGCCTGCAGTCTAGCAGTGTAGATGGACAAGCTCCCTAAGGACACCAAAGAGGTTTGAAGGGAGTTATGGGAATATACAAAAAAAGAAATGACCTAAGCTAAGAGTAAGATGAAGGAGGCAGGCAGTGAAAGGGGAGAAGTGGAGGGAAAGCAGCATGTGCAAAGGGCCAGAGGCAGAAAGGAGCACTGTAAATGCAAAAAGAGGACAAGAACTCCAGATGAGGCTTAAAAGGCAGAGATTAGATCATGTAGGACTTTTCAGACCTTAAGCAGACATGGGATATATTAGAGCAGAGATAGTGATGAGGGGGTTTTGATTAGTGGCTTGACCTGTCTGCTGATTCCATTTGGACACAAGGTGTCATCTGAAATAATCGGTCCCTAGATTGGCCTCTCATGTGAAACTCTCGCCTTGACAACTGACTCGCAGCTCTGTCTGGTACCCGTTATCCTCTGGAACTGATGGAGGCCTGTTGGAACTGAGATCATTGATTGCCTACTCAACGTTCACTCCCTTGTTCCTAACAGAAGTCTGTGTGTGTCCAAGGAATCCCCCTTCCTATATGGGGCCTGTGCTTCAGAGAAGCACAGTCCAAGGGGAAAATTCTGAGTGCCATGAGTCATTTTTGGCCATCCCACTCCCCTGCTAGTGATCAGCTTAGGCACAGACATGTAAGGAGGAGCCTGATGGGAAAGGTTTCTCACTCAGAGACCCCCAGGAGAAGAATGTCTCTTCTTCCACTGGGCATTGTGGTGTCTGGATGAAGGGCCTGGATCAGGGGCAGCCCTTTTGTGACTATGAAGGGAGTCATTCTGAGGGCAAAATGAACATGCTAAGGATAACAGCAAAAGATAGAAAGAACCCAAATCCTTGAACTACTGGACAAGAGTTCATCCTCCATCTCTGGACGGGGTTCCTATTATGTGAGATAATGTGTTTTCATATCATCTCTGACTTTGAGGTCTTCTGTTACTAGTACCCCAAAACATGCTGAACCTCGGGTCACAGGCACCCCCTCTGTCTCTGAGGCTGACCCTTGTCGATGTGCACCCATGTAGCTCCCTTCTTCCCTACTAGGACACCCACTTTGTTGGCGACCTGGTTATGGCACCGTAGCCCTCTTTTCTTCCAGCCCCAGGAAGCCAGTTTTAGGCCTTATACCCTGTCCTAGGCCTTGAACCCCTCAGGCATAACTTGTAACCTTTTGCATTAAATCCACATCCTTATAACTGAGGCTTAACAGGCTCTTCCCATATTCCCAGACCTTTATCTGGTCCCCTGGCCTAGTTCAGCAAAAGATCAGGCAGAAACTGTTAGAGGTGTTGAGACTGGCAAGGCTGTAATCAAGAAACTGAGTCCGGGTCTGAGCTTGGGATGATCAGGAAGCAGTGCGAAAGGGGAAAGAAGGATGGTGGCTTAGGATCAAGAGCATAGGTGGCAGGTCATAGAGGAAGCACGTGTTCAGAGGCCTGTTTGTTTGGACAAAAAAACAGTGCAAGGTGTGTAAGCAGATCTGCCAAGCTGGGAGTTGGGCAGGGCTGGGCACCTCCTTAGCATCCCCCTCCTTGTCCGATCAGTCCTCACCCAATGTCTTACGTAGATTCCCCTGCAGTAAACTACTTGGACTCTCCCTAGATACAGTGGTTGAGGCTTTGACTCCAAGTCAACTCAACATTCCTACTCCTGCATGGGGAGCTAGAAATACCATGATGAATATACAGCAACTCCTGCCATCCAGGAGTTCATTGTTATCAAAATTGCCTGCTGTCCCAGCCCCTAGTCTTGGAGAATCTGTCCCTAGGCCCCATCCCTAAAGACAAAACACCTTCTCCCATCTGCATTCTATTTTCCTTATGATTTCACTGAATATTCTCCTTCGCAAGGATGTTTTCCCTGACTTTCACCACTGGGCACATTTTATGCCATTCCAACAACCCTTGGAAATTTCCTATTGAACTCTGTCCATCTGGGATTAACACAGTTAATCCTTTCGGCCTTGAGAGGTAGGGGTGTATGTGTGTGTGCACATGCACTCAACTCTCTAGCCAAAAGCCACATTTTCCAATGCACTGTCATCTGAAAATGTTTGGAAGATAGCCTGAGCCAAGGCCCTCCTGCCCTTTACTCTCCCCTGAGCCTCACTCTTTTTTTCTGGAGGTTTCCCCTTGATGTTTTGCCAAGACCGCAGACTCATCACACCCAAAGCCATCCTTTCCAACCTACTTTCCTTCCTGTTTCACCATGCTAGGACTGTAGCCCCATCAGCCACCCAGGCTCAGAGACTCAAGACCCCTGACTCGTCCCCCAGCAGCACCATCCGACAGCCACACACAAACTCAAAGATCCCACGGCTCCATGAGAGCTGCCTCCTTGTGAACAGTCACTCAGCCACAGCTCACGAAATTTCTACAAAATTTGGAGGCATGGTCAGTCCCACAAGAATAAAATCAGAACACCCAGAGGGGGACTTCCCTGGTGCTCCAGTGGTTGAGAATCCATCTTCCAATGCAGGAGACATGGTTCAATCCCTGGTCAGGGAAGTAAGATACCACATTTGGTGGGACAACTAAGCCCTCCTTAGTTGCGACTAAGCCCTCCTTAGTTGCGACTAAGCACGGCAATTACTGAGCCCACACGACAACTAGAGAGAGCCCCGCACCGCAATGGAAGATCCCATGTGCCACAGCTAAGACCCAATGCAGCCAGATAAATAAAAAATTTTAAAAAGAGAAAGAGGAAACACACAGAGAGTTATGCAGAAGCTCAAACCCTCCTGGGAAGTGACATCAAGTCATGTGTTACGATAAAGGCATGCACACACACGCAGACATGGTCTCAGGTGACAAGCATTTCACCAGGAGCATGCTGGAGAAATGGAACATCGTAACGTCTGACCATCTTGAGCCCAGACCCATGCCCTGTGCCCATCAATCCTGCTGGGGGAGGAGGGCAGTCGCTGCTTTTCCCCGGACCTGACAGCCTCATGATTCGTGCCAGCTCCATGGGCCCTGGCGCCATAATTCACCCTCAGTGCCCACAACATGGCTGCCCAGCCTGGCATTTTGCCTGATGCACTCCAGGCTTGCCTGTGCCTGTTCTCCTGGCCCCAGAGCTAAGTTGCCTCTATGAGGTATGGGAAGTGCAGGTCACAGAAAAGCTCTGTCTCCCAGACCACAAGATGTTTCTATCACCTCTGTCTTCCAGTATGCCCTAGGCTGAGCACTTGGCCAGGGGCTCCAGGACAAACATCGCTCTTCACCCAGACCGCAGTCAAATCCTACCTGCCTTAACAAATTGGCAAAGAAGACCCCAGCAGCCTGAACCTGGGGTACAGGCATCGGTGGTGAGAATCCAGGCTTCCTGCCACACCAGCAACCTGGAAGCTACTGCTCCCATCACGGGCCTTCCCTACTCCCTAGCCCCAAACACACACACACACACACACACTGCCCCAGCTCTGGGGCAACCTTCCTGAGGACAGGCAGTTCCTAAGGCACCTCTGAGGCTGATGCTCATTGCCAGGGCAGTGGCGGTGCAGACGAAGAACACAGATGAATCACTTACATATTAACATGGCAGTGCTGAGGGCCTGAGTAATGATGAGGGGAGAGGAACAGGAGGGGAGGCTGCAATGATCTGAAGTTATAAGACAATTCACTGTTAACTTCAAAAAAGAAAGAACTTTTTCCTGGATTGCTGAGAGCTGGGAACAAGGTGTCTTGCACATGTAGAGCCTTCTGGAAGGAGGTCTTTCTACTAGTGCAGGCTCTGGCTCTGTCCTGCTAACATCCTGCCTGCCTCTGCCCATGAGGAGCAAGAAGGACCACTGTGAAGAGGACTCCTCAGGGATTAACTGGTAGCAGACTCTGGGGAATCCTGTCAGAACTACTCTTTTGACCTATTGGCATCCTTTTCCATCTTGGAAGATTATTTATTTACCCTTGTTCCCTCATGAGTCCTCAATGGGAGAAAGATCGAATAATCAAATTTTGCTGAGATAGCTGATCAACCATTTAGAAAACAATAGATGCTGGAGTCATACTCACTCTTTACACACAAATAAATTCAAAGGGAGAAAAACATAAAGTGTAAAAAGTGAAATGACACAAGTACTAAAGCAAAGTGAATATTTTTATTATTTAAAGAAAAAATGGCCTCTCTATGCATGACATAAAATACTAAAGTTATAAAGTAAAAGCCTGGTAGACTTAACCACATAAAAATCAAGTACTTGTGAAGGACAAAAAATAAATAAGATTGAAAATCACGATGAAGTAGAAAAAAGATAACTATTCCAATAGAGAAATAAGCAAAGAACATAATGACAACTCACAAAAGAAATATGAATGCCCATTAGAATTAAGCCTATGTTCCAGTTTAATACTGATCAAAGACTTTCCAGTGAAAAACAGATATGAACTGTCACCTATAAGTGAGCAAAAGTTTTCTGTTTGTTTTTTTGTTTAGAATTGACAAGAAGGTGTAAGGTAAGAGGCTGTCTCTTACACTGTGTTCATGGATTGGAAGACCTAATATTGTTAAGATGTCAATACCAGCCAAAGTAATCTAGATTCCGTGTAATCCAAATCAAATTCCAAATGATGTTTTTGAAGACATAGAAAAAGCCATCATAATCAAATGGGACCCCAAGTGGCCAAAAAAATCCTGAAAAAAAAAGAACAAAACTGGAGGACTCAGACTTCCTAAATTTGAAACTTACTACAAAGGTTTAATAATCAAAACAGAGTGGTACTGGCATAAAGACAGACATATAGACCAATGGAATAGAGTAGACAGACCAGAAATAAACCCTCATGGATAAGATCAAATGACCACCACGGTGCCAAAATGATTCAATGGGGAAAGAACAGTCTTTTCAACAAATCATGCTGGGAAAACTGGATATCTACACGCAAAAGAATGAAGGGAGATCCTTACCTAACATCACATACAAAAATTAACTCAACATGGGTCAAAGGCCTAAATATAAAATCTTTAAAACTCTTAGAAGAAATCATGGGGCAACATTTCATGACACTGCAGTGGTTTGTTGGATATAACATGAAAGGCATAGGCTAAAAAGGAAAAAATAGATAACTCAGACTTCATGAAAATTTAAAAAACTTGCACATCAATAGACAATGTCAAGAGTAAAAAGGCAATCCACAGAATATGCAAAACAAAATATTTTCCAATTGTATATCTGATAAGAGATTAATATCCAGAATATGTAGAGGACTCCTAAAACTCAACAACAGAAGAACAAAGAGCCCAATTCAAAAATGGACAAAGGACTTGAATAAACATTTCTGTAAGGAACATATACAGATGGCCAATAAACACATGAAGAGAGGCTCCATCTCACAAATCGTTAGGGAAATACAAGTCAAAACTACAGTGAGATACTTTCTCACACCCTTTAGTATGGTCACAATCAAGAAAGCAGAAAATGACAAGCGTTGGCAAGGATGTAGATACACTGGAAGCCTTTTGTGCAGCTGATAGAAATGTAAACTGGTAGAGTCACTGTGGAAACCAATCAGGTGGTTCCCAAAAAATTAAAAATAGAATTACCATGTGATCCACTCATGTTTACAGCAGCATTATTTACAACAGCTAAAACGTGGAAGCAACCCGTGTGTCCATTTACCAATGAATGGATAAGCAAAAAGTTGTATATACATACAAAATATATTGTTCAGCCTTAAAAAAAGGAAATTCTGATATGTGAGGACATTCTACTAAGTGAAATAAACCAGTCATAAAAAGACAAATATTATATGATTGCACTTATATGAGGTACTTAGAATAGTCAAAATTATGAAAACTGAAAGTAGAATGGTAGTTGCTGGAGCTGAGGGAAGGAGGGAGTTTATTGTTTAATGGGTATAGAGTTTCAGTTTTAAAAATCAAAAGCATTGTGGAGATGGAAGATGGTAATGGTTGTACAACAATATGAATGTACTTAATGCCACAGAACTATACACTTAAAATGATTAAGATGATAAATTTCACATATTTGTCATAATTTTTAAATTGAGAGAAAAATCTAAAAAAAAAAAAAAATTACCAGAGTGTCTACCATTGGCAGTGGTGTGAGGAAAGGAGGTTCCCCCTACACTGCTGGTAAGAGAGATGTGAACAGTTTCAGAGTTTCTGGAGGCCAGAAAGACAATGTGTCCATAGCAAGAGCTCATATATACAGCGCTTATCCCAGGCATTGGGCTTCCCTGGTGGCTCAGACAGTTAAGATTCTGCCTGCAAAGCAGGAGACCTGGGTTTGATCCCTGAGTTGGGAAGATCTTCTGGAGAAGGGAATGGCAACCCACTCCAGTAATCTTGCCAGGAAAATCCCATGGACAGAGGAGCCTGGTGGGCTACAATTCATAGGGTCACAGAGTCGGACATGACCGAGTGATTACGTACAGCACACCGGGCATCATTCTAAGTGCTTTGCATTTAATAACTAATTTCCTCCAAACAGCACTCCTGCAAAGGAAATTGTATTATTCTCCCCATTTTACAGATGAGGAAACTGAAGCCCAGAAAGGTTAAATAGTTTACACAAGATACCTTTACTAGCAAAGGGCAAAACTGACATTGATATTAAATCCTAGGCATCTAAACTCTACTATGTCATACAAGACCAAAAAATGCTAATCATGCAAATCCTTTGTCCTAGAAATTTCACTCCTGGGAGTCAATCTTAAGGAGTTAATTAGGCAAGCACACAAAGATGAATATACAAGGATGTGGTTCTCTTTGTCAAACATATCAGAGGCAAAAAATGGGAACAATATAAATGTCCATCAGTAGGAGATCTGTTGAATAGATTATGTTCCTTCCATAAAACAGAATGCTATGCAACCATTAAAAAGTATGATGTATATTTATATTCACTGATACAGAAAGATTTCGACAACATATTGTGGAGTGGAAAAGCAGGTTGCAAAACAGCATGCATAGTGGGATCCCATTTAGGTAAAATTATATATATATCACTCAAGATCTGAGAGGATGCTCACCAAAACGTTAAAGGTTATTATGTTGAGATGGTGGGATTTCAGGGAATTTTTATCTTTTCCTTTCTTCCTTTCTTGTGTTGTTTGGATTTTGTACAGTGAGCATATATTATCTTTGTAAACAGAAAAGACAATTTTCAAAAATGAGCCTCCTGGAATTGGCATATCCTTATTTGTATCTCTCCACACTTTGTTCAGCCAACCTGTAATGAGAACCTATGAGTCATTAGGCTCCAGATTGGAAGGAAAAAGAGAGAAATGGACACTTAGAAGGTATCAGGGGCAGAGATAAGGCCACAATGCGTAAGAGGAGGGGGGACAGAGACATATGCATTCTGCTTGACTGAGAAAGAAACTGGCCAGAAGCTGAAAGGCACCAAGAGGACAGGAGCTGGGTGAGGAGGAGCTGAGAAGGTGCAGACACAGGTGCTTGGTATGGGAGCCATGGCTCGCTCCCAGGTTGGCTAATGCTGTCCTGTTAATGAAGTGAGTGATTAATAGCCAAGGGGATAGAGAGCTGGTATATGAGATTAATCCCAGTTAATGAATCCATTGTTAACAGCATTAAATAGCAATGGGGGGGCGACGAGGGGGGAGCCAGCCTCCTCTCAGCACAGCCAGGCCGGGGCTGTCTCTGTGGCTGCAAAGAGGGAGGCTTTGGCATGAGGTGGGGAGAGAGTGGAGAGAAGGACAGGTGAGGAGATGAATCTGGGGCTTTCCCCATGCTCTTTCATGTTGTCCCCAAGCAGCCCTTGGCAGACAGCGTCAGCACCTCTGGTTTACTGGCCGTGGAGATGACAGCTTGCCCCTGGCCCTGACCGCTGTGCCTTCATCCGCCAGCCACACTCCCTTTCAGGGGAAGCTGAGTGACAAGGTCCAGGGAGCAGGGCGGAGAGTGAGGAGCAGAGGTCACTGTCACTGGAGACAGGAGGAGGTGAAGGGAAAGAAGAGCTCACCAAGAGCCAGGGCAGTGAGGGCCCCTCGGTAGTATCCCAGAGGCACAGGAGAAAGGGATGGTGGAAGTGCCTGGGGGACAATGGAGTCCGGGGCTGAGGTGGCCTTCAAGGTGCTGCCCACTTCCGCAGAACCCACATCTCAGGACCGTCCCGAGGCAAAGATTCGAAGCGGAGAAACCTGCCACCCCCGCTGCCTCTCCCCTGGCTCCAGCAGACGACTGCCAGGAGAGAGCCTGTCCCAGGGCTTCCCCGGGGTACAGACAATACTTCCAGGACCTCAGCTTGTCCAGGCTCAAATCTAGAAGCTGTCTTGCCCAAGATCACACAAGTAGAACCTGGATCTGAAATCAGTTCTGCCTGACCCCAGAAGCTGTGCTTTCACTGTAAGCTGTAAGTCTGCCCTCCCCTTAACCAGCAGAACTGCACGGTGTGGCCTCCACGCCAGCAGCACCAGGGGCAGCATCATCACCCGGCAATTTATTAGAACTGCAATTCTTGGACACCACTCCAGACCTACCTGGGGGGTGGGGGGGTCACTCTTGCTAACAAGACTGAAAGACTCTGAGAGGCACTGTGCTGTATAGCACTCTCATCTTGGGCAAGGGAGAAGCTTTTCCAGGGTGATGCCAGGTGAGACTTCTGGGTCCTCCTGCTCTTCCAGCCCTGCAAACGCTGTAGCACCCAGGGACACTTGCTCTCCGCCATCTATACACTCTCTCTCTGCGTGATCTCATCCTATATCCCAGCTTTAGACATCTCTATGCTGGCAATTTCCCAATTTACATCTTCAGTCCTGACATCCTCCCTTCCCATCTCATACATCCTGCTGCCTACCTGACATCTCCAATTAGATACTCGTGACGTCTCAAAATTAAATGAGTCCTAATTGTCCCCAAACCTGCCCCGCCCCTATCTTCCCCATCCCAGTGAATGGCACCAACATTGACCCAGCTGCTTAGGTTCCACAGTCTTGGAATCAGCCTCTGCTCCTCTCGTTATTTCAAGCCCATGCTCAATCCATCAGGAAACTCTGTTGGTTCTATTTTTAAAATATATTTCAAATCTGAATGCTCTTGACCACCTCCACACTTGCCACTGAGTTCCAAACTGGGTTTGTCTTCTCACCTGGACTTGAACAGTCACTCCCACATATGGCCCTATAGTCTTATCTACACTCAGTGGCCAGAGTAGTCCTTTTAAAACATGAATCTGAGATTATGTTACTTTCCAGGTCAAACCAATGGCTTTGCACCACACGTAGAATTAAATCCTAGTGCTTGCCTGACCTCCAAAGCGCCATACAATCTACACCTTCACATCCCTCACTTCTCTCCAACCTCATCCTCTCTCTCATTTTTACCTGCCCATCATATCATGGCCTCATCAGCCTTCTTGCCCCGACTTGATTACGGCCAACATGCTACCACCTCAGGGCCTTTACACAGGCTGTTGTGTCTGCTCAGAATGTTCACAAAATTCCTTCATCCCATTCTCTGCTTAAAAGTCAGAGCCACCTGATATCTACTCAGCTTTGTTTTCTGCAGAGCATTCATTATCACCTGACATTATGTCATAGATGTTTTTTTTTTTTTTTTTAATGTCTATCTCCCCTACCAGGCTGTAAGCTCCATAGGGACACTGACTTTTCATTTACTCAGTAAGTAGAATGGTGTCAGCCACAGGAGCCACTCAAACAGTATTTGCTGAGCAAATGAATGAACTTCTCAGATCTTCTGTTTCCCCACCTATAAAAATAGGTATGCTCACCTTATAAAGTACTTGTGAAGACTGAATAAATATATTAAAATACATAGGTCACGGTTAGCATAATGTGAATCCTAAAGACATGTAGTATTTTTGGAACTCACCTTTCTTGCCTTGCTTAAGAATCCGTGCTGGCTCCAAACTGCCTACCACCTTGAGTGTGAGCCTTGACCAAGCTAGGCTGGTTCAGGGTGGATCAGGGTTTGTGAAGAACTGACAAACAGCCTGACTTCAACCTAGTCTGTCTTCTCGCTGTCCCCTGGAGGAAACTGCAACAACACACTCCCATCGGTAGAATACTTTACAGTTTCCCCTATACTGACATCAAACAGACTTCACAGCCATCCAGCAAGGCTGCACCAGTACCTCCATTTACAGATGACGATACAGACACCAACAGTGAGAGTGATTTAATAACCATGATTGTAGCTTCAGGGTGTGGCCAAGATGGGAATCGCCTGAAGTCATGTGAGGACAGCTCCCCTGCTCTTTCTCCTGTTTTGAGACACCTCTCCCCTGAACACACACCCTCTCTCCTGCTCTTTCCTGCTGTGCCTGGGCTGCCCTCCCCTCTGCTCCAAGTCTCAGTTCTGCTCTTGCTCTGAAATCCAGCTCACCTTCTTCTGGAAGCCCTCCTGACTTTCTTCAACTCCAACAACAGTGACACACTATTTTTAAAATTATATTTGCCATATCAGCAAACAGATCAGAGATAAAGAAGCAAAAGTCAAACTTCCCCTTTCCTGTCCCCTCCCTCCCCACTCCTCTTCCAAGTAACCATGGCCAACAGTCTGACCTGACCACGGGAGCCCCTTCCAGGCACTTACACACCAGCACTTGCTCGCACACCAACAACATTGCTAAATAGATGGGATCAGGGCACACCTATCCTTCAGCTTGATTTTTTTTGATTGAGCCTCGGCAGCACTCATAGATGCCCTTCTGAGGAGCTGTAAGACCATGGACACCCCACGATTTATTTCACCACTTCTCTACTGATGGACGTAAGGGTTGTTGCCAATTTTTCACTATTACAGGGCACCCCCACCCTGTGTGCACCGAGAGCCCACACACATGCGTTTCTACAGGAAGGCGGACTAGAGTGGAGTTGCAAGGGGAAAGGCCGTCCCTTCGAAGAGTCTGGGCCAACCTCTACTCCACAGTGGCCCACTCTGACCCCACGCTCTGAATTCACAAAGCACTTCCACAAGCACTGTTTTAAATGCTCCTCACAAGAGCCCTGAGAGGTAGTAACATGAGTACCATTTTACAGGCAGAGACTGGAATTCAGCCCCATCCTGTTACTCTCCAGAGCTTGTGCTCAGATCCAGTTCTGTGCAGACAAGACAGGTCCCCAGACCCTGGGAGCGTTGGAGGGGCTTGGGGGGGCAGGTGGGTGCTTCTGCAATCTCAGTGGGGTCAAGAGCACCAGATATACGGGGTGAGCTGAGGCACTTGGTGGGGGCTCAAAAGCCGAGGAGGGGCTTTCTTCTCACTTCTTCCATGGCTCAGAGGAGCCTGGGCTCAGGCTGAGAAGCAGGGCTGCTATGTTGCCATGGAAACGGAGGGTTCCTCTCTCCCTCACAGCAGGATTCACAGTGATTGGGGGGTGGGGGCGGGAGGAGGATGTTTCCCTGGCAGCACCAAGGGTTGGGGCTAGGAGGCCCAGGGGCTAGGAGGCCCGGTCACTCCCCTCCTCCTCCCTCCCTCCCTCTCTCCTTCTACCTCACCGTGGAGGCCAGCAGCCAGCAGGAGGTGCGGTGGGGTACAGGGGATGCTGGTATAGATGGGAGGGACACAGGCAATTGTGGGGGTGAGGTGAGTGGGGAGTTCAGGGCTCCTGCAGGGAAGTCCCTCCTTCTAGACATTCCCATGTGTCAGGGCCCCTCCTACACCGAGCCCTGTTCTTTTCCAGGACAGAGCCTCCTCCCACACCCACTAAGGGGGTCACGCAGTCAGCCTCACTCTCTACCCCAGCCTGCCCACACTGACCTGAGGTACACGTGCATGTGAACTCCTCACACACACACACACACACACACACATTGCCAGCCACTCACATGCAGAGTCACACGCTGATATGCTCATACCTTGACGTGTCCGCACACTCATTCAAACACAGTCACGCCCAGACACGCCGACCACATGCACCTGCTACCTGATGCCCGAGTGTGGTCACGCATTCATGCACGCGTGCAAGCGCACTCCACCCTCCGCCTCTGTGATTGACTGTCAGTCTGGAAGCTCCTCTCCTTCCTTTTCGTATCTCCTCGGTGCTTACTCCCCCTCTCCTCTGCCTCTCCCCGCCAGCCCTCAGCCTGTCCTTGGCGGGAGCCCTGCCCTCTGGGCTCAGCCCGGGGAGGAGATGCTGTCATTGCCAAGGGAGCGGACTCTCAGACACAGAGAGCACTCAGCCCTGAAAAAGCAGGAAGGACTGGGGTGGAAGGTGATACCCCCTCTTCCACCCTGTTTCCAGATGATACTCCTGCCTGATCCTGGCTGGACTGAAGAGCAGCAAAAGCCAAGCCCCTCCCCAAACAAAAATCTCCAACAGAAAATAAAATTGGAAATATCCAAATAACCATGCTTAATGATAGCAGGCAGCTAGTGGCTAACTACTGAGGATTTGAGTAGCACGTACTAGGCTAAGTTCACGGTCCCCCTTACTCCTCATGGTTACCTCCAAGGCAGGAATATTATATCCATTTCACAGAAAAGGAAACTGAAGCTGAGAGCACTTGTGTAACTGCCAAGTGATGGAGCTAGGTCTACTGGGCTCCAAGGACCCCTAACCAGGGGACCTCTAACCTTCAACTGCCAGGGTTCCATGAATTGAGCAAGGCCACTTTGGTGGGAGGTCTGGGATATCAGCAGGATGACTAGTACAGGAGACCAGACACCTGCTGGTTAAAATCAAGTACTAGACATCACTCTCCTTGGGGAGCTTTGGTCGGTCTGTGGTTTCCATGCAGGGAACTTTCAGCATTGGTCTCTGGAGCTCGAGTCCCCTGCTCTGGGTCTAGACTTCTCCATTCAGCCTCTCCTCGTGGGGTCACCAGTTTGCTCATGCTTCCAAACCGCTGACTATAAACCACTTCTTTTGTAGAAAATTATTCTGGTTCTATTACCCTTCCAACCTACTCTAGCCAGGCCCAGACAACTAATGGGTCTTACTCCAGTGGCTCCTCAAAGTGTTAGGCTAAACATAACTTAGTTAATTCCTTAGAGGAATTCTGTTTTTTTTTTTTTTCTCTCCCTGCTGTAAGATTATATCTTCCTAGCTTTTTGAAGGTAAAATGTTCTTTTTTAAAGCATTCTTATTGGACAAAATTTTAAGTTGCAAAATTCTATGAATCCACAATTTTTTTAAAAATAAAAGGGTCTGGAAACTACTAATTGCCTACTATTAATAATTTGATCCAATCCTTTATTGTCACAGACTGGAAAAGTGAATCCAAGAGAAGAAGCTTGATTTGTCACAGAATCAGCTTTCTTTATGAGTTGCGCAGACACCAAACGGGCAAAAAACCTAATCCAAAGCCAGCCCAGCCACTGGGTGACCACAGTTGGGTAGGCCACTAGACGCACACAAGTCTCAGCCTCCTCATCTGTACAATGAGCTGACCTGAGAATCAACAAGATTCTGCATGATTAACACTTGCTGCTGCTAAGTCACTTCAGTCGTGTCCGACTCTGTGCGACCCCATACACGGCAGCCCACCACGCTCCCCCGTCCCTGGGATTCTCCAGGCAAGAACACTGGAGTGGGTTGCCGTTTCCTTCTCCAATGCATGAAAGTGAAAAGTCAAAGTGAAGTTGCTCAGTCATGTCCGACCCTCAGCGACCCCATGGACTGCAGCCTACCAGGCTTTTCCATCCGTGGGATTTTCCAGGCAAGAGTACTGGAGTGGGGTGCCATTGCCTTCTCCGTGATTAACACTTGGAAACTATAAAATACTATCAAGGTTAGCTGTCACTTAACTGTGAAAAGTTGGGGCCAGTGTCCAAGCCTGCTGACCCTGGCTCTGTTACCCCTCAGTGTTTTCAAGTGACACCAGGGTGGGCTGTGGACTCAGAGACCTGGATCGGACCCCTACTCCTCCATTCCCCAACAGTGCAACTGTGGAAAAAATTACTCATGTCCTCAATGGTTCTTCATCTGAAAACAGGGAATTGTCATACTTAATTTGTGGTTAATGGAGTTAAATTAACTAATATATGGGAAAGGGCCTTCCTCTAGCTGGCTGACAATGAATCTTGACCTCCCCCCAAACTCTTCCTTCCAGCTGTCATTCTCTGAATTTCTTCAGTGGTGACCAACCTCCTGTTTCCTTTGAAGGAAGATTTGATTTTGGAAAGAGCCCAAGGTCACTGAGAGGCTTGTCTGACCAGGGAGCCAGGCGGTTAGTAATCAAGCTCCAGAAGGAACACCCTTTGGATACATAGATGGGTTTCAACCCCATGAAGGGGAGGAAGAGCTTCTCTCCCTCATGCCTCCAGAACTATCTCTGAAGGAGGGTGGTCCTGCTGGGGAGCCCAGAGTCCCAGTCTGCAGGGTCACTCCTGGAGGCCACTCAGGGAAAAAGACATGACCTCCCAGGATGGGAGACCAAACTTTTTATAAGAGGAGCTAAAGATTGCTCTCCCAGCCTTTCCTGAGAGCATCCACGGAGGCAGAGGAAGGAGGGCCAGCCCAGAAAGAAATGCTGGGAGGAGTGGAGGCCACCCCAGGAGGTGGCACTACAGGCTTTCATCAAAGGTCCTACCAGGGAGCATTTAATCAGTAGAGGAGCCAGCTGGCAGCAGCTCTGTCTCTGACTTCTAGGGTGACTAGGTAAGCCCCCTCCTCTCCAGCCTTCAGCTTCCTCATCTGGACAACAAAAAGGATGCATACACCCTCAGCTCTTCGACCCACGACCCAAAGGGCTGCAGCCTCCAGACTCTCATAGCAGGACGGGTGGCTGGGCCTCCCTGCGCGCTAACTCCCATGGCACCCTTTGGAAGAACAGCAGAGATCACCAGCTGCAGAATCCTACCTCCAACTCCCATTTCGTTGATTTCCAATATCATTTTTGCCCCTCCGTCTCCCCCAAATCTTCCTACCCGCTTTGGCAGCAGCAGCTGGGGTTCATATTAGGAAAACTGCGCCACCTAGGGGCACTCTGCCTCCACTGCAGCTTTGCGGAGGGAGGCAGACCGGATGTGGAGGTTCCCTGTCTGTCTATCAGAGCTGCTCCTGATCTTATCTGTCTTCTCTGTCATCACTGCTGCCTTGAGGAGGGCAGGGCAGGGATTTTCAAGATCAGGAAACTAAGAAGGTCAAGTAGCAACCATGTGGCAGAGTCCAAACCAGAGCTCCGGTCCAGCCTCCTGATTCTAGCAAGCTCTTTTTGTCTTTTTTTCTCTTTTTTTCCCAAGGGCATGTCTGGGTGGAGTGACCATTATTAGCACATAAAAAATGAGTAAGTCTTCAACAACCCCTCTTTCAGTTCAGTTCAGTTCAGTTCAGTCGCTCAATCGTGTCCAACTCTTTGCAACCCCATGAATCGCAGCACGCCAGACCTCCCTGTCCATCACCAATTCCTGGAGTTCACTCAAGACTCACGTCCATCGAGTCCGTGATGCCATCCAGCCATCTCATCCTCTGTCGTCCCCTTTTCCTCCTGCCCCCAATCTTTAGTGGGGCAGAAATAGTCTTAAATTGCTGTGACCCTTAGAATGGAGCGGGGTCTGGCCATGGGCTGTGGAATGGTCTGGATGAACCCTGGGGGCTCAGACAGAGTGGGGGTCAAATCCTGGCTCTGTCAGGGGCTCAGCTGGACCATCCCAAGCCACCCTCCCCAACCCCACCCCCAGCCCGTCTAAGAGAAGTTCTGAACTACCTGCGAGGTGGAATGAACTTTTTAATCTGGGTTCTTAGGGAATTAGCAACAAAGTGTGAGAAACACCTGATTCCAGGTAGGTCTGGACTCAGCAAGTCCTTCAGAGCAGTCCCGGCGCTCCTCCACCAGAACCGAGCACTGGCCTCCAGCCTGGAGGAAGAGCCGAAGTCCACACAGCGGCCTTGAGCAGCCACTTGGACGCCTCCCTCCCCCTCCCCTCCCCCACCGCGCTCCTCCCCTTCCACCCCGCCCCCCACCACCACTGTTAGTCTCCTAACTGTTTCCAAACATCTGGGTGTAGGGTCTGATGTTCTGTCTGGAATGACATTGGCATAACCCGCTCTCTCACTGCCTTTGAGTTTTTACTCAAATCTCACCTCCCAGAGGGGTCTTCCCTACCTAAAATTTCAACCTCCCCCCCACTCCCACCCCACCTTTCCCACACGATTGTTTTCTCTCCCCTTGCATTCTGTTACTGCCTAACACACCTGACTTACTCCTCTCAGCCTTTTTCCTGTTCCATGCATCCACTGCTGAGTTCTCGGCATACAGTCAGGGCTCGATAAATCTGTTAAATGTGTGGATGACTATTCAAATCACAATTTTTAAAAGAAAGAACAAAACCAGGACACTGACCCTGTGTTGCCTCTTGTAAACTCGGACAACAATGAACATGGGGAAGACTTTTCTATTAAAGGTTTTCCTAGGAAACAGTGTTGCCCCGAAAGGTGACCCTGGGAGGAGCCTGGGAGGGGAGGTGGCTGTGCCCGCTTGGAAGATGAGGAAGCAGAAGCTCCGCAGAAGGAAGGGCTTACATCTGGGTGGTCACACAACTGCTTCCAGGGACGAACTGGGAGAGCCCAGTGTGCCGTGCTAGCTCGCAGGCCGCAGAGCTTTCTCCTTCCCACGTTTCAACAACTCCCAGGGAGCCAGGGACCTGGAAGTGCTTATGCTGAAGCACTTGTTGAAGAGTTGTTCTTAGCATAAGCACAGCACTTAAGTGGCCACCCAGTCAGCTTGCGGAGGGCTATCCCAGGGGACAAGTTGAGTCTTTCTTAACATGTGTGAAAGCTTATGGGGCACCCACTCGACAGCAGGACCATGAGACCAAGTGGGGACCGAGAAAGCCAGGCTGCTCAGACCAGTGTGGCTGCTTCCCAGAGCCGAAGCACTGGTGTCAGAGGAGCCGGGAGGGAGCCGGGAGGGAAGCACAGAGCAGGACGCAGGGATCCTGGGCGCTTGCTGCACGACCTTGGCCTTGCCACCGTCAGCTCCGGTTTCCCAGAAGC
Organism: Oryx dammah; assembly: GCF_014754425.2. NCBI lineage: Eukaryota > Metazoa > Chordata > Mammalia > Artiodactyla > Bovidae > Oryx > Oryx dammah. Next base: position 102,722,469 of record NW_024070212.1, read on the forward strand.
CTTTCCTGTCTCTGGGTCAGAAGGCACTCGCGCTCACCTCTGGCATAGCAGCCAACACACGGCCTTGATATGTCAGCCTCCCTCTCCTTAAGCCAGTGGTTCTCAACCAGGGGGAACTTGGCAGTGCCTGTGACATTTTTGGTGTCACATTGAGGATGTTAGAAGCTTTCCCAGTGGCTCAGTGGTAAAGAATCTGCCTGCAATGCAGGAGACATGGGTTTGATCCCTGGGTCAGGAAGATCCCCTGGAGGAGGGCATGGCAACCCACTCCAGTATTCTTGCCTGGAGACCCCCACGGACTGAGGAGTCTAGCGGGCTACAGTCCGTGGGGTCACTAAGAGTCGGACACGACTGAAGTGACTGAGCATGCACACCTACTGGCATTTAGTGAGTAGAAACCAGAGATGCTGCCACACACCCTGTAATGCACAGCCTCCCGTGAGAATTGTCCAGCCTCAAGTGTCGAGAGTGCCATGGTGAGGAACCTGTGAGCTCCTGGAGGCTAAGAAATGTCAGGTTCTCCTCCGCACACCCAGTGCCCACTGTGCACGTGTAAGGCCATTCAGAAGTGCTTGCTGATGGATGAGGACCAGACCAGGAACCTCTGAGTCCCCCTGACTCTGGGAGGGTATCGTTTAAAACCCTTGACTCCACCCTGCAGCCCCCACCCTCCTTCTCGCTGGCAGGGCTGATGGGGCTGGAGGTCAGAAGGCCCCAGGAGAAGGGGCTCAAGCCACCTTTACCCATGGGGCCACTTTTCCCTTCGGGTCACAGACCACAATCACACCTGAATCAGAGCTGGCCCTGGGCTTTAGAATCGGACCAACGTGGGTTCAAGTTTTAGCTCTCTACTCACTCCCTGTGTCCTGGGATATATCCCCTCTCCTCCCTCCCTCATCTGTAAACCAGGAGCACAATCCCTGACCAGCCCCTACTGGGCTTTGTGAACACGTGTAAAGTACTGGACAGACATAGAACAATCTTCCTATTGAAGGTGACAGATTGGCTGGGTGGAGAGTTTCAGGGGCCCTACTGGCGAGGATGGCTTCCTGGAAAATCTCTGTCAACCATAGCCCTAGCTGGGCCACAGCCAGTGGGATGCTGGAGGAGCAGGATCTGGCCCAGATGAGCAACAGGCCACGATGATTTGAGAAGATGTGCAGGGTGAAGAAGCAGCTCCTTGGGAGCAGAGCAGTGCCCGTGCGGTTTCTGCCGCATCCCTGGTGCTTGCCGTAACCTCTGGCACCCGGAAACTTTCTGTGAACACTGACAGAACAAGTGTGTGCTCACTGACTCTCCTGAAGGAGCCCCCTCTGTGTCTGCGCCCCGTCCTATCCTTGTACAGACCCCATGGGATCCCTGTAACAGCCCTACAGGGAGGAGCTACATCCTCTGTTCACAAAGGAGCCGAGCGAGACTCTCAATGTGAAGCCTTGTGTCCAGGCTCACCTGGCTCATAGGTGGCATCTCTGTGATTTGAGCTCTGGTCAACCTCTTATCAGAGCCCACAGCCTCCCCACTGCCCAAGCCCTGCATCCCTCCTGTCCGGGGTTCAGAAGCAGTTCTAGAAAGTCACTCCAGCCCAAAGGCCCCCCAAATTGCCCTGTAGAGATTGACTAGGAGCCAGCTGAATTCTCACTGCTCCCCCTGTCCCACCCCAGCCCCTCAGCCTTGCCCTAGCCAGTGCGGGTGGGGAGTCCCCAGAGCTGGGAGAGACCTTAGCCAGCACCCATCACCATTCCCAACAGGGCTTTCCGGAATCCAGGTTCAGAAATCTGCCGGTCTCACCGGCGACCTCTGAGCCCTATTCCAGAGCCTCTGCAATTGTTTCAAGCCTGAGCTGAACATGCACATAACAGGGCCTCCAGCCTGTGTGCCTCCACCCAACATTTCTTATTCCAACTCCTGCCAGTCTTTCCAAACACCCAGTGTCCCGCCTCACAAGACAATGTGCTCCTGCTGGAAAGTGCTCCTCTGTGAGCATGGGCTGCTCCTTCTACTGCGCGTGTTTTGCCCATCTGCTGAGCTGGGCCAAGTCCTTCTCAACCTGGACCAGCTGGTCTGTTAGGCACAGCAGGCACCATCATGTCTTATAGGGACAGCACGTATAGGGATCCACGGAAATGTTTTCACTTCTCTTAAAATGAGAAGGAAATAAATGAAATTTTAGGTCAAAGAAAATGCTTTAATATGTAGCATTAATAATTTGTGTTTATGCCGGCAAGGTCACAAAATACACTGTTTAAATTGTATGTGTGTGGGCATCATTTGTGCATTATTTAATTTTAGTAATATAGGGACCTCCCTGGTGATCTGTTAGTTAAGACTCCATGCTCCCAATGTGGGGGACCTGGGTTCGATCCCCGGTAGGGGAACTGGATCCTACATGCCACAGCTAAGATCAAAGATCCTGTGTGCCGCAGCTAAGACCTTGTGCAGCCAAATAAATATATAGTTTTAAAAAACAGTGCTTACTTGGCATTTGTTCATGCACACACATGAGTGAGAGAGAGAGTGTGTGTGTGTGTAGGAAGAGGCACAAGAAGACAAAAGTGCCTAGGACCCATGAATGTCATAATATGGGCCTGTCCTCAACCTTCAATCCAATGTGGAGTCATTCCTCTAAGAAGCTGTACTCTGAGCACACTCCCAGCAGAACTGTCTCTTCTCTGTGTCTCAACTATGCGTCCTCATGTTTAGCACATAGTATTACAGTCGTTTGCTAACCTGTCTTTCCATTGGATGGTGAAGTTTGTAAGGGAAGACATGTATCTTGTACATGCTGGTGTCCCCAGCACCTAGCTTGGGGCTAGTACATGGCAGGTACTCAGCAAATGCTACCAAATTCTGGTGAAGCTCCTCAGAACCAACAAGGAACAAAAGCCTTATTTTCCCGAGTCACTGATAGTATACATAGCAGAGCTATTTCTGAACAGATATACATTCAGATATGCTCATTGTATGCGGCTACTGTCCTAGGCAGCAAGAGTTGGTCAGCCATGGGGACTTCCCTGGCCAGGGGTTGGGGGGGGGGCGTCCAGTGGTTAGGAACTCGCCTTCCAATGCAGAGGATGCAGGTTCGATCCCTGGTCAAGGATGCCACAGGGCAACTAAACTGGCACATGCAACAAAAAAACCCATGTGCTGCAACCAAGACCCGATGCAGCCAAAAAAAAAAGGATCTGTCAGCCATGAAGAAAGCAAACATGGTCCTGCCCTCAGGGAGCCTGTATCTGGCGGCCCCACCTGCCACTCTCTACCCTCCACTCCCCCATCATTTTCCCATCCTGCCCCTCAGTGTCAGGCCAAGGAAAGAAACCACTGGTAGGGCAACCTACCTCTCCCACCTGCTCCAGCCCTTCAGCACCCCCTGCCTCACCCCCACCCCGCCCAGGGACTGCATTCTTCCTGCTCACCCTCCTGGAAGGTGACTCCTCCAGCCCCATGCGCTTGTTAATTTCATGCTCTGTCTCCTGCCTGACTGACCTACTTTCTGCTCTTTCCCCCTGTGGCTGTCCAGCACCACTCCTGGGGCCGGGTTTCCCCGCCAGGTGTCCCCTCTCAGACCTCAGCCCTGCCCACCCCCACCCTGGAACAGAGGCTTCCTTGGCCCAGGCAAGGGCCAGCAAAGGTCCACATAAACTTGCATGTCCTGGATTCAAATCTCAGCTCCAACCGTCCCAGGTGCAGGGTACAGAGCAAGTCACGGCCCAATCTGAGCCTTCTCAGTTTCCTCACCTAATGGGAATCTGCCCTGCAGGGTGGTATAAGAAAATAGCATCTGTAAATGGACAGGCATCGCAAGCACAGATTGAAAATTATCTCTTGTTCCACCCCCATGCATGGATTCCCTGCCCTGGCTGGGGTTCTACCATTTCTGAAGAAGCCTGGTCCATTTTCCCTGCCCAGCCTGTATTTCTCTGTACCCCACCCAACTCAGGAATGGATTGGAGGCAGAGCATTTCATTGGTAACCCTCATTTGGCATTCATCACAGAGACCTACATGTGGGTCTTCCTGGGAGAGCCCCGATGTCAAATGTTCCCATGCTGCATGAACGCATGGCAGGGTAATAAGAATAATAGCTAACATTCACTGCAGCCTACTCTGAGGCAGGCACTGTTCTCCGCCTTTGCACAAATCAGCTTCTTAACCTTGACAATGACTCTAGGAAGTGGGTAATATCATTACCCCCGCTTTTCAGTTGGAGAAACCGAGGCACAGAGAAGGGAAGAAACTTGCCCAGGGTGGTGGAGCTAGGATAGGAACCAAGGCAGACTGGCTCCGGAACCCAGCCCCAAGCCATCCCTGTGGCGGCCAGACTACAGGTGACAGTTGCTTGCCCACAGAACTGGCTCAAAAATCCCACGGTCAAAAAACTGTGCCCCACACAACTGCAGGTAACTTTCCATACGGCAAATGGGAGCCTCCTCTTGGGTTCTCTCCTCTCACGCAGGGGTTCATGGCAGAGTTGCGGATTTCTAGAGCTCTGTGTTCTTTCCAGTACAATGAACTAAAACCAGGGACCCTCTGGGCTACGTATATACGTCTGGAAGGCTCATGTCCCTGCCAGCTCCCAGCTGCCAGGTCAAGACTGCATGGCTGCTCTTCTGAAGGGTGCGTGCTGGGTACACAGGAGCCACGGGGGTTGTCTAATCCACTTTGAGGAGGACCAAGGACACTGCCTCCAGGGAGTGGGGCAGCACCTGACTTCAGAAGTACAGAAGATGCAGAGACAGAGACATCAAGCAGGACCTGCCCACTCTGCAAACTCCGTTTGTCACCACAGCTGGGGTAGGAACAGGGCAGCCACACGGTTATGAGGCAGACCGCTTTACCTCCACTCCCGCCCCCGACCCGTGGCACAACAGTGGAGGCGTGAGCTGGAGGAAAGATGCCTGGACAGGGGTCTGCCCTCCCCTTGGAGTTCTGGGGGAGGATAGACATGGAAGCCCTCCAACACTTGAGCAGAAAGCTGTGGAAATGACTTTTTATCCAGCAGAGTTCATGTAGTTTTAATAATGCATATTTGTTTCTGATTATAAAGATAAAATGTGCTTATTGCAAACATTAAGAAAAATTTTAAAAGTCATCTATAATCCCACAATCCAGAAATAAGAGCTGTTAACACTCTGGTGCCTTTTCTTGAAGTCATTTTTCCGTGCCTGTGTATCTTTACATCATTAGGACTGTCACAGCATATCATGAGTATCGCCCCACTCTGAAAACTCTCCAAGCTATGACTTCTAATGATTTTGTAATTGTTGTTCCTTTAGGATATCTTACAACATACTGAGTTACTCTCTTCTTGTTAGATATTTAGGTTATTATTTATCAACCCGTTTCAGAACTGTGATGGCTACTGGAACAAGAAGCTAGCGTATTGCCCAGGCTTTCTGGCTGAAAGAATAAATGAATAGGTTCAGTCCAAATGTTAAAGGCCCTAAAGAGCAGAGAAGGGAGTTTGAACGTGATGTCGTGGTCACCGGCAGGTGGAAGGTCTAGAGCTGGCCATCAGGATGCTCTTCGAGCTCTTCCAAGGCCAGTGCTACAGCTGAAGCCTTGGCCTTCTCAGGAGCGGATAAAGGAGCGTCCCTCCCGAAGGACCGGCCTAAGGGACAAAGCCCAGCAGGAACCCCGGGGAACTTGCCAACCAAGCTTCCCTGGTGGCGCAGGACTGAAAGAGGCACTCACTCTACTTTTTACAGCATTCAAAGGCAGAACTGTCAAAAGCTGGCCCCCAAATGCGCATATTATGTGGGAGAAAGTCTTGGGGAGAAAATGAGGAAGGAGGGGAATTATGCAATTGAAAACATGTACGAATCCAGACAGAATAATGAAGTACAGACACAAGATTCTGCACTCAATGGAAATTGCATTTAGCCATGTTTTGTGGTTTGAGAAAAAGAGGGAGAATGACTCAGAGACAGATGGAGACACACAGGGCGAGGAGAAAGAGAGGAGAAAAAAGAAAGGAGACAGAGATGCAAGGGGAGAGTCAGCAGCAGCCAGATGGAGTCCCACAGAGCTGAGGAGAGGGAGTGGCAGGGCTTGGGGTAGACGGCTTGTCTTCTCTCTGCCTCGTCTTCCATGTCTTGGCCTCTGCGTCTGCAGACGGTCGGCTCTGGGTTTCTCGGGCTGTTATCTGGGCAAAAAGAAGTCAGGAGACCTCCCCCACCCCCACCCTAATCTAGGTGTTTGGGGGGTTTTTTCTGTATATATTTTTGTATATTTTGTATACAAACATTTGCATATTTTCTGTATTTGCAATTAAAAAAAAAAACTGTCCACAGATGGAATACTACTTAACAATAAAGAGAAACCAACTATCACTACGTGCAACAACTGGATGGATTTCAAGGCATTTCACTGAGTGAAAAAAAAAAATCAGTCTCCAAAGGTTACTGCAAGATTCCATTTATATGACACCCTAGAAATGACAAAATTGTGGAAATGGGGAGAAGAGTCATAATTGCCCGGGGCGAGGGATCGTGGGAGGAAAGTGGATAGGAGTGGTTCTACAAGTAGCTGAAGAGATTTCTTTGTGGTGCTGGAATAGTTCTCTGCCTTGAGAGCAGCAGTGTTTGCAGAAAACTGGGCCTGTGATAAAACAACACAGACTACACACAGGCACTGTCCGTGTCCTGACTTTGATTTGGCCACACAGTGGGAAACTAGGCGAAGGGTCATGTGACCTCTTTGTATGATTTTTGCAACTTCCTATGAATCTGTAATAATTTGGACGTAAAAAGTTACCCAGATAAAGTTAGCAAGAAACAGATCACATATTATTATTCTTGTAGTCAGAAAAGTTATCTCAAAGTGTTAAGTGTCATTATGCCAAGTCGCTTCAGTTGCGTCGGACTCCTCAACCCCATGAACTGTAGCCCACTAGGCTCCTCTGTCTATGGGATTCTCCAGGCAAGAATACTGGAATGGGTTGCCCTGCCCTCCTCCAGGGGATCTTTCTGACCCAGGGATCAAACCCATGTGTCCTGCATTGCAGGCGGATTCTTTACTGCTGAGCCCCCTGGGAAGCCCTAATACACCATTCAGTCAGTTCAGTTGCTCGGTCATGTCCGAATCTTTGGGACCCCATGGACTGCAGCACGCCAGGCTTCCCTGTCCATCACCAACTTCCAGAGTTTACTCAAACTCATGCCCATTGAGTCAGTGATGCCGTCCAACCATCTTGAGAATCCTCTGTCGTCCCCTTCTCCTCCCGCCTTCAATCTTTCCCAGCATGAGGTCCCAATCAATCAGTTCTTCACATCAGGTGGCCAAAATATTGGAGCTTCAGCTTTAGCATCAGTCCTTTCAATGAATATTCAGGGTCCATTTTCTTTAGGATTGACTGGTTTGATCTCCTTGCAGTCCAAGGGACTCTCAAGAGTCTTCTCCAACACCACAGTTCAAAAGCATCAATTCTTCAGCACTCAGCTTTTTTTGTGGTCCAACTCCCACATCCATACATGACTACTGGAAAACCGTATGTCATTACCTACAGTTTATGTAATTACCTACGGGTTACAATCCAAATAGAAATTCTTGCATAAGCAGAAATCCTCCTGGAGAATAGAAGCCTGAACAGAAACCAACCGGAGGATTTGAAGAGAGTGTGGCTGAGAGGGTAGTGCTCTCTGCCCTTCAGCTGTGTGGCTGTGAGCAAGTCACTTTAATTCTCTGGGCCTAGATTTCTCATCTGTAAAATGGATCCCCATACATATTACAAGAGACAGCACTCTGAAGCATATCAGTTCAGTTCAGTTCAGTTGCTCAGTCGTGTCCGACTCTTTGAGACCCCATGAATCGCAGCACGCCAGGCCTCCTTGTCCATCACCAACTCCCGGAGTTCACTCAAACTCACGTCCATCGAATCAGTGATGCCATCCAGCCATCTCTTCCTCTGTCGTCCCCTTCTCCTCCTGCCCCCAATCCCTCCCAGCATCAGGGTCTTTCCCAATGAGTCAACTCTTCGCATGAGGTGGCCAAAGTATTGGAGTTTCAGCTTTAGCATCAGTCCTTCCAATGAACACCCAGGACTGATCTCCTTTAGGATGGACTGGTTGGACCTCCTTGCGCATCACTATGAACAAAGCTAGTGGAGGTGATGGAATTCCAGTTGAGCTATTTCAAATCTTGAAAGATGATGCTGTGAAAGTGATGCACTCAATATGCCAGCAAATTTGGAAAACTCAGCAGTGGCCACAGGACTGGAAAAGGTCTGTTTTCATTCCAATCCCAAAGAAAGGCAATGCCAAAGATTGCTCAAACTACCGCACAATTGCACTCATCTCACATGCTAGTAAAGTAATGCTCAAAATTCTCCAAGCCAGGCTTCAGCAATACGTGAACCGTGAACTTCCTGATGATTAAGCTGGTTTTAGAAAAGGCAGAGGAACCAGAGATCAAATTGCCAACATCTGCTGGATCATGGAAAAAGCAAGAGAGTTCCAGAAAAACATCTATTTCTGCTTTATTTCTGAAGCATATAGTGCTCCATAAATTTGAAGTCCCTTCCTTTCTCAAAATAGCCACAAGGACACTGGCCTGCAAGGAACCCAACCTTCACCTGCTGGGGCCAGTAAAGGAGATTAATGCTAAAAAGGCCCTTAAGGAAAGTTCCTTCAGTCCAGTTCAGTTCAGTCACTCAGTCGTATCCGACTCTTTGCGACCCCATGAATCGCAGCACGCCAGGCCTCCCTGTCCATCACCATCTCCCAGAGTTCACTCAGACTCGCGTACATCAAGTCAGTGATGCCATCCAGCCACCCCATCCTCTGTCGTCCCCTTCTCCTCCTGCTCCCAATCCCTCCCAGCATCAGAGTCTTTTCCAATGAGTCAACTCTTCGCATGAGGTGGCCAAAGTACTGGAGTTTTGGCTTTAGCATCAGTCCTTCCAAAGAACGGCCAGGACTGATCTCCTTTTAAATGTCACCAATCATGCTATAAAATCTCTTATATGCTATCAGTCATGCTATAAAAGTTTTTGAGCCCCACCACAGTCGGGAGGGGAAATGCATTTTTCCCCAAGAAAGTCTTTCTGGGATTGTATTTACCCTTTAGAGTAAAATTTAAAGGCATCACAAATGTGGTAGCATTGAGGAAAATGCTGTGACTTTAAAACACAGACCAAAACAGCAATTCCCTTAGTATTTTTAAATTATAAAAGAAGAGAAAGTAAATCTCAGTGCTATGGTAACTGTAAGACACTAATGTTAGCGCAGGTTTTGAAGCGCAGTCGCTTTGGCAGGTGGGGTCACCTCTTCAGAGTGGGTCACACAGGTGGGTAGACCTGGGGGTGCACGGGGTGACTGAGAAGGAGGCTGAGGAGGAGGCCAAGGTCTCGGGAGCCGTGCAGACGCCCCACGACACCTAGACTCTGAGCTCTCTCTGCTGGTGGAGCCTCTAAGGATCGCTAGGGTTGAGTCCAACCCATTCCTCCACAGATGAGACCCCCAAAAGGGGAATGAGACACCCAGTTCTCAGGGCACACAGGTGACAGTGGAGGGTGTGCTTTTGGAAATTCATGAGGATGAGGAGGGAGGCTGGCTTTCAGAGTAGCAGTGTGGCTTCTTAGAACAGTAAGAACGTTTTAGTGATGGCTTTCAGTGCATGGGAAGGTTTGTAGAGCTGTTGCCTTTGCTTCTCCCAGAATCCTCCCCACATCCAGGGCCCCACCTGGTGCCCAGTGGAAGGTCAGCCATCCCCCGCTTGACTTCCCTCAGTGACAGCAGACCACTCCTTGTTGGACAGCTCCTGTCGCCAGAAAGCTCTTCCCGCCAGCCAGGTGTGATGTCTCTGACCCAGCCGATCGACCCCACACACAGCCTGTCATTCCGCTGTTTGAATTCCATTCCTGAACGTTTCAAAGATGAAAACATCTTTATGAGTTCCTTGTTGAAATTCAAATATAGCTGTGAACACCTCAAGCCCCACGTCAGTGGAGACCTTTGAGGTGGAGTGTTGGCAGGAAGCCCCATGATGGAATGACTTGGGAGAGTCAGGGCGCAGTGAACCGGGAGGCAGGGAGGCCGGGAGGCCCAGTGTGCTTTAGTCAGGGGTGTTTGGGGTCCTCCAGGGCCTGTGTCTCCTTGGAAAAGAAAAAAGAAGCATCTAGAAAGGCAGACTCCTTCCTTTCCCATATCTGCATTTCTAGCTGCTGAATACGGTCCTATCACAGGCAGACTGTCTCCATGCTACAGGGATTCAGATGGCCCAGAAGCTTCTGGTCAAGATGGTGCTGTAGGGCCTTGTTTTGAATCACACCTACACGCACTAAGCTCAGCACGTGTGCTAAGTCGCTTCAATCAGGTCTGGCTCTTTGCGACCCCCTGGAGCATGCCAGGCTCCTCTGTCCACGGGATTTTCCAGGCAAGGATACTGGAGTGAGTTGCCATGCCCTCCCTCTTCCAGGGGATCTTCCCAACCCTGGGATCGAACCCATGTCTCCTGTGGCTGCTACATTGCAGGCAGATTCTTAACTTCTGAGCCACTGAGGAAGCATCTGTGAAGCCCAAAGCTCAGAGAAATGACATAAAAAGAGAAATTCAACGCAGAAATAACCACGTTCAAACCAGGAGAAACATCTTTATGGACAAGAAATGCAACAGGCACACAAAGGGCTCTGTAGCATGAAAGCTACGGGTCTGGGCACGGAAGCAGGGGGAGCAGTTAGGAGTCGGGTGGCTCCCTCAGAGAGAAAAGACTAAATGAGGCCCGTGTGAGGCCAGGACCAAGGTTCACGCTGGCTCAGTGACTGGGTGTGACCACCCCCATCAGCATCGAGGATGACAGCCAGACTTATCAGCATGAAACCTGGTTCTGGATGGGGTCCCAGGAGTCTGGGGCTGCTTTGTAGCAGCTTTTGTGCTTTTTCCTTTGCCCTTGATATGCTATAGTTTCACTACAGCACGGCTAGGTGTGAATTTACTTTTATTTGTTCTGTTCAGCATGGAGTATGCACTCTGAATCTAAGCTCTCATATCGCTCTTTAATTCTGGAAAATTCTCAGCCTTTATTCTTTCATCTTGCTTCTTTCGCATCCCCTCTGTTCTCCTGGAACTCCTGCGTAGCAGTCTGGCAACTGATATTCCATGTCTCTTAACTGCTTGGGGCATAGAATATCAATTATCTCTCAGTGTCCATTTCCCCCTTTTTCCTTAGTAATAGAATCTCTGGTTTTTAATTAGGCACATGACCACTTGGAATAAAGACTACACTTCTCAGTCTTCCTTTCAGCTACAGACTCTGTCCTGCTGTGGGACCTATGGGAAACTACGTGAAGCGGTCTGTGTAAATAACCAACCAAGGAACAAGGAAGCCGGAGCGTTTATCCTTGAACTACTGTCCCCTTCTGCCTGAGGGTCTTTTCTAGGGCTAACTCTTCCTGCCCCTGTGCCAGCATGCCCCTGCAGCCAGAAAATGCACTCAAATGGAGATGCAGGGAGCTGTTCTTTTGCACAGCTCTGTTTTCAGGTGACTGCTGGTATTGGTCAGGCACCAACAGTGTCTGCAACATATTTGTTGTGTTAAAACCCTTCTAACATCTATACTGTTCGTTCCCATAATTCATCGCTCGATCTCTTGCTGCATCCTGGGTGAAATCCCCAGTTTTCTCCTCCAAATAATTCATCCTGTCTTCTATCACATCCAGTCTAGATGTAGTCTGTCTCTTCAGTTTATTTCAATAACTTTATTTCTCATTCCCAGTGTTTCTAGATGGTTTTGTTTCACTTCTGCCTATTTTTAATTTGTAATTTATTATTCTCTTTTCATAGATGGATGTCACTCTCAACTTTATTCACTAGTTTTCCCCTGCACTTCAGAATCTTAGTTTGTAGTTTTTTCTCATGTGGGATCAATTTTTCTCTGCCTACTCACCCTGCCTAGTGGATGGCTGGTTCCTCCCTGGACTCCTGGGACCCCATCCAGAACTGGTCTGGTGCTCATAACTCAAGGCTCTCATCCTGTGACGCTGGTGGGAGTTTCACATGCCCCTTCACTGAACCATATGAGGCTTGGCCCTGGCCTCACATGGAGCTCATCATATGTAGAGGAGAGGTAGCTACTCATTTACTGATCTAACAGATATTCACTGAGTGCCTTCTTTGAGCCAGACCTGTCCTACGGGTTACACTGATGACATAGACAACTACACATAAATTGTTACTGTTCAGTCTCTAAGTTGTGTCTGATTCTTTGCAACCCCATGGATTGCAGCAGGCCAGGCTTCCCTGTCCTCCACTACCTCCTGGAGTTTGCTCAAGTTCATGTCCATCGAGTCAGTGATGCTATCTAACCCTGCCGCCCTTTTCTCCTAAAGTATAAATAAGTCTTTCATTTATTATCAGACAGTGATTGGTGTCCTTAGAGAAAACTAAAGCAGAGCAAGGGAGTCAAAGTGGGGTACTTTGCATAGGTGGGGGTTTGTACATCTTAGGCAGGTTGATGAGGGAAGGCCTCTGTGTAACATTTGAGCAGAGCATTGAATGAGGAGATATAGCAAGTTATGCACAGATCTGGTGGATGAGCATCCCAAACAGGGAAGAGCAAGTGCAAAGGCCCTGAGGTAGGAGTGTGCTTGTTACATTCAAGAAACCAAGAAAAGGCCAGGGATCCAGCAGAGTGAGCCAGGGCAGAGAGGCCTTGGTGCAGTGTGGGGTGGAGCCAGCTCAGACTGGCCCTGGAGTGCTTGTTGTTCAGTGATGCCATGTTAGAAGCTTGAAACTGCCCGTGGAGGGAGAACATATACTGCAGTTAGCAAAAGTTGCAAATCAGGGCTCCACATCCCTGAGAGCCCATTGTCGAACATTTACCAGCACACCACTGTTTGTCGGTGTGGTGAGAAATTTGCCCTAATTGGAATGGGAAGCCATCAGAGGGTTTTGAACTAGGAAACAAGGCAATGTGGTTTCACTGAAACAAGATCAATGTGGAGAAGAGCGTTTCAGTTCAGTTCAGTCGCTCAGTCGTGTCTGACTCTCTGCGACCCCATGAACCACAGCACACCAGGCCTCCCTGTCCATCACCAACTCCTGGAGTCCACCCAAACCCATGTCCATTGAGTCGGTGATGCCATCCAACCATCTCATCCTCTGTCGTCCCCTTCTCCTCCTGCCCTCAATCTTTCCCAGCATCAGGGTCTTTTCAAATGAGTCAGCTCTTCACATCAGGTGGCCAGAGTACAGGAGTTTCAGTTTCAACATCAGTCTTTCCAGTGAACACCAGGACTGATCTCCTTTAGGATCTCCCGGCAGTCCAAGGGACTCTCAAGAGTCTTCTCCAACACCACAGTTCAAAAGCATGAATTCTTCAGTGCTCAGCCTTCTTTACTGTCCAACTCTCACATCCATACATGACTACTGGAAAAACCATAGCCTTGACTAGACGGACCTTTGTTGGCAAAGTAATGTCTCTGCTTTTTAATATGCTGTCTAGGTTGGTCATAACTTTCCTTCCAAGGAGTAAGCATCTTTTAATTTCATGGCTGCAATCACCATCTGCCATGATTTTGGAGCCCAAAAAATAAAGTCAGCTACTGTTTCCACTGTTTCCCCATCTATTTGCCATGAAGTGATGGGACTAGATGCCATGATCTTCGTTTTCTGAATGTTGAGCTTTAAGCCAGCTTTTTCACTCTCCTCTTTCACCTTTATCAAGAGGCTCTTTAGTTCTTCTTCACTTTCTGCCATAAGGGTGGTGTCATCTGCATATCTAAGGTTATTGATATTTCTCCTGGCAATCTTGATTCCAGCTTGTGCTTCCTCCAGCCCAGCATTTCTCATGATGTACTCTGCATATAAGTTACATAAGCAGGGTGACAATATACAGCCTTGACGTACTCCTTTTCCTATTTGGAACCAGTCTGTTATTCCATGTCCAGTTCTAACTGTTGCTTCCTGACCTGCCTACAGGTTTCTCAAGAGGCAGGTCAGGTGGTCTGGTATTCCCATCTCTTTCAGAAGAGTTTCCCACAGTTTATTGTGATCCACACAGTCAAAGGCTTTGGCATAGTCAATAAAGCAGAGATAGATGTGTTTTGGGACTCTCTTGCATTTTCCATGATCCAGCGGATGTTGGCAATTTGATCTCTGGTTCCTCTGCCTTTTCTAAAACCAGCTTGAACATCAGGAAGTTCATGGCTCATGTATTGCTGAAGCCTGGCTTGGAGAATTTTGAGCATTACTTTACTAGCGTGTGAGATGAGTGCAACTGTGCGGTAGTTTGAGCATTCTATGGCATTGCCTTTCTTTGGGGTTGGAATGAAAACTGACCTTTTCCAGTCCTGTGGCCACTGCTGAGTTTTCCAAATTTGCTGGCATATTGAGTGCAGCACTTTCACAGCATCATCTTTTAGGATTTGAAATAGCTTAATGGGAATTCCATCACCTCCACTAGCTTTGTTCATAGTGATACTTCCTAAGGCCCACTTGACTTCACATTCCAGGATGTCTGGCTCCAGGTGAGTGTGAGTGATCACACCATCGTGATTATCTGGGTCGTGAAGATCTTTTTTGTATAGTTCTTCTGTGTATTCTTGCCACCTCTTAATATCTTCTGCTTCTGTTAGGTCTATACCATTTCTGTCCTTTACTGAGCCCATCTTTGCATGAAATGTTCCCTTGGTATCTCTAATTTTCTTGAAGAGATCTCTAGTCTTTCCCATTGTATTGTTTTCCTCTATTTCTTTGCATTGATCACTGAGGAAGAGCACTTAGGGGTGCAAGAAGGGAAGGAGGGAAATAGATTAGGAAGAAATTGCTGTGTCGGGGTGAAAAGGGGATGGGAACTGGTCTGCAGGTCACCGGCAGGAAGCAGTTTTAATTTCTTCTTCTGATTTTCTGGTGTGGTCTCCCTTAACAATCTGGTTAACCTCTGTTGATTACAGTGATTCCACTGGCTGGGAGAAACTGATTTCCCTAGAAAGAGAGTGGGCTTTTGGAATCAGTGGGCTCCATTCAAATCCTAGATTCGTGGTTGTCTTTTTTTGTTGTTGCTGCTGCACTGAGTCTTTGTCGCTGTGTGCAGGCTTAGAGCGGGCTTCTCATCACAGTGGGTTCTCTTGTTGCGAAGCACAGGCTCTAGGCGCATAGGCCTCAGTAGTTGTGGTGCACAGGCTTTACTTGCTCCACAGCAGGTGGAATCTTCCTGGACCAAGGATAGAACCTGTGTCCTCTGCATGGGCAGGTGGATTCTTATTCACTGTACCACCAGGGAAGTCCCTTAGATCCACTTCTTAATAGCATCCCTTGGGGAAATTATTTAACCTCTCTGAGTCATGATGCCTTGTTCATAGAACTGACATAATACCTGAAAGGGTGGCTGGGATGAGTAATGAGGCAAAGAGTGTGAAATTCCTGTTTACCCTTCTTTCTGGCACACAGTGCCCTGACCCTCTGGTCCCCCAGGGTCTTCCCTCTGTAGGACATAGGACTGAAGCAAAAAGAGTGGAACTGCTTTTCACCCAGTTCCCCTGACCCTCTGGTCCCCCAGGGTCTTCCCTCCGTAGGACGTAGGACTAAAGCAAAAAGTGAAACTGCTTTTCACCGAGTTCCCCAGGCTGCCAGCTGGTCTTTCATTTCCCAGGCGGGCTGCCAGCGCCACCTAGTGTCCAGTCTGGTTCCTGCAGGCCTGCCTTTCCTGGATGGTGTCTTCATTGCGAATCAATCACCTCAAGGTTACAGACTCCTTTGCCAGATGGAGCCAACAGCACAGTAAGTGTCCAAACATTCATTGTCTGATCTGCCAACAAAGCCCACTCTCTGAATCCCTCCTGGCATGACAATCCTGCCTCCATATTCAGATTGTAAAAGGCAGGACCTAGGTCTTCAGAAGCCATTTCTCTTTCTTGAGCAATTACTTTGTGCCGGGCACTCTGCTTTAATCCTTAAGGCAATTACATCCTTATTCTTTATCTGAAGAACCTGAGGCCGAGACATTAAAGGTGACTTATTTAAAGTCACTGGGTAAACAATCAAGGTAAGATTTGATTCCAGCACCTCTCTTTGCCAGAGCAAATTTTTTCTACAAAGCATCCAGCACACAAGATGCTCAGGGGGGTCATTTTACTTATTAGGCTCTTTTAAAGTGCTGAAGCAAAGAGAACACTGAACAGGAGTCAGGAGACCCACACTCCTGGGTCTGCCGTGAAAAGTTTGTCAAGTCGCCTTGGGCAGATGAGGGCTTCTCTGTGGTCTTTGGTGTCCCCATAATTAAAGACAAGGATAAGACTACATGGTCCCAAAGCCTCCCTCAAGTCCTGATGTTCAACAGCTGCCAAGCTGAGAGGGCTCTAGACGAGGGGTAACATTCCAGGCTCTGAAGTCACTGCACAGGTGAATCCTAGCTCTGCCGCACAATAGCTGTGGGGTCTCGGGTGAGCCACCCATCCTGGCCCCCATTTCCGTGTCTGTAAAGCGAAGATAAAGAGACTGCTCACCTCCCGACCTCAAAAGGTTATTATCTATTAGGATCTCTCAAAACACTGCTTGGTACAGGATACTTAATAGTTTTCTGTTCTTTTAAAAATGATATCCATTCTACCTGTTACCTAATTACTTTTTGCTAAACCATTAAACCAGATCACATAACAGTCTTGTGCATCACAAACAAGGTTTTCCATTGTTTAATTCCTGCGAGCTCCAGGACACAATCATACATGCAGCCACCATTCAGACAATACTAATGGTCATTTGTCTGACACACTGGTTTCTCGTAGGATTGTGTGGGCTGCAACTTAAAATCTGAACTGTTTCAGACGAATTGAGGCCCAAAGACCATTATTATACCATTAGTTCCATCATTCAAGATAGCCTGGGTCCTAAACTGGGCTACTCTGGACTTGTTTCCTCATGAGGGAATGGTGGTGGGGATAGACTAGCTGATCATATACAAAGTTACAAGTCAGGTACTCCAATCTGTTTTCCTGTAGCTGAATCAGAAAATAGCATGTATCACTGCAACTAAAGATACCATATGCGGCAACTAAGATCCAGCACCGAAAAATAAATAAATACATATTTTTTAAAAAGAAAATAGCATGTATTGACAAAGGGACCAAGGACCCTATTCTTTCCCACTAGGTCACTGTGAGGCAGGAACCAGGGCTGGGCAGTGGAACTGTGTGTCCTCTCCATCATCTTCTCAGGGATCTCCTGAACAGGCTGCTGGGGAGGCTGGAGAGCTTGCTATGTGACAGATCAGGATAATTTCCCTTCCCCTGTCAGGATCCCAGGGTGCTGGAGCACCATGGCCCAAAGCACTTCCTGAGATGATGGAAGGATTTGACATCTGTGCTAGCCAACAGGGTGGCCGTTTTGTCAGTAGCTTTTGGGCCCTTGACGTGTGCCTAGTGCAACTGAGGTGCTGAATTTTAAATCACGTTTCATTTAAATGGATTAAAGCTTAAATAGTGTCTTGTGGCTAGCGTGTCTTGCGGTAGTGTGCTCTACCATGTTGGGTAGAGCAGCTCTACAGCTGGAAGGCTTGATGGGTGTCCTCCTGGCAAAATGAGGAGGGATTGAGACACTGAGACTAAATGATCCCTGCTTAAAGGCACCCAGTGACTCTGTGGCAGGGTTGAAGTGAAGTGAAGTGAAGTTGCTCAGTCGTGTCCGACTCTTTGTGACCCCCATGGACACCAGGCTCTTCCGTCCGTGGGATTTTCTAGGCAACAGTACTGGAGTGGGTTGTCATTTCCTTCTCCAGGGATTCTTCCCGACCCAGGGATCGAACCCAGGTCTCCCGCATTGTAGACAGACAGTTTACCGTCTGAGCCACCAGGGAAGTCCCTAAATCCTTCTTATTCCAGGCCATTTTCCCCCCTAAATCATGCTTGGTAACTTCTGCCATGCTCTTCAGTGGCCCCATGCTTTCTTTAGGTTAGGTAGTTCTTCTTGACTGCCATGATCTTCTACTCCACACTCACCCTCTCTGCTTGGTAAACTTGTACACATACTTCAAGACCCGACTCAAATATCATGAGCTTCTTACTGTCCCCGACAGTTCCTTGTTACTCCCCCATCTTCCTGCAGCTTTTCGTCTGCTTAGCTACCAGATGCAGTGATCTATTTATTTGTCTCCCCACTTGACTAGGATCTCCTTGGAAGCACAGACGGTGTTCTCTTCTTCCCATCTCCAGAACCACGCCAGGAGACAAGTCAACAAAGGCGGGTGGAATCAATGTACTGAATGTACAATCATCTGCAGGTTTCAATTAAAAAGGGCTTCCCCAGAAGACAAGGGGCTGTAACTAGTGATCAGGATGCCTGGGTTCTACTGTGACTCGTGCTCAGCTGCCGTGTGACTATGGGTAGATTGTGTCCCCTCTCTGGGCCTGAGGGGGTTGCTGCTGCTGCTGCTGCTAAGTCACTTCAGTTGTGTCTGACTCTGGGGTCAAATCTAAGGCAGGCCCCAACCTCCCCAGGATGCTCTTTTTTTTAAAATTTATTTATTTTTTAATTGAAGGATAATTGCTTTACAAAATTTTGTTGTTTTCTATCAAACCTCAACATGAATCAGCCATAGGCATGTCATACATATGTCCCCTCTCTCTTGAACCTCTCTCCTATCTCCCTACCTATCCCACCCCTCTAGGTTAATACAGAGCCCCTGTTTGAGCTCCCTGAGACATATAGCACATTCCCATTGGCTATCTGTTTTACATATGGTAATGTAAGTTTCCATGTTACTCTCTCCATACATCTCACCCTCTCCTCCCCTCTCCATGTCCAGAAGTCTGTTCTCTATGCCTGTTTATCCATTGCTGCCCTGCATAAATTCTTCAGTACTATCTTTCTAGATTCTGAATATATGCATTGCTGCTGCTAAGTCGCTTCAGTCATGTCCGACTCTGTGCGACCCCATAGACGGCAGCCCACCAGGCTCCGCCACCCCTGGGATTCTCCAGGCAAGAATACTGGAGTGGGTTGCCATTTCCTTCTCCAATGCATGAAAGTGAAAAGTGACAGTGAACCCACTCAATCGTGTCCGACCCTCAGAGACCCCATGGACTGCAGGCTTCCAGGCTCCTCTGTCCATGGGATTTTCCAGGCAAGAGTACTGGAGTGGGGTGCTATTGCCTTCTCTGGAATATATGCATTAGTACACGATATTTATCTTTCTGACTTACTTCACTCTGTATAATAGGCTCCAGGTTCATCCACCTCATTAGAACTGACTCAAATGTGTTCCTTTTTATGGCTGAGTAATATTCCATTGTGTATATTTACCACAATTTCTTTAGACTTTTGGCTAAGCAACTTGGGCAGGGTTGGAGGGGGCTGCAGGGAATGGTGGTTGGAGTTGGCCACAGACCCATGGCTGGAGCAGCTGGACATGAGGCCTGATGTCGCTGAGGCTGAGGGGCTGCCGGGAGATGCAGTCGTTTCAGCAGCTGCTGCTGGGCCAGCAGGAAAGGAATGTAGACAGTGGAGGGAGGTCTGGGACAGCAACAGAGGCAGAAACCAAGCAGGGGATAGAACCAACCAAAGGAGAAAGATGGGAAAACGCAACAAAACACTGACTGCAGAAGATCCATTTCTGGTTAGACTCTCATTCATTCATTCATCCACACATTCACTCAAAAACACTTATTTGTGCTTTCTGAGCTCTGGGGCTCTTAGAACATTAGACAAAGCAACTGAGGACCAGAGTGGGGAAATTACTTATCTGAGGTCACATGGGGGAAAGAGTCCAGGTGCCCGTCTTCTCCACTCTGCGGAATCACTGTGCCCATGAACTCCAGGCATGTGCCCCTCTGCTGTGCCCAGCACTCACTTTGAGTGGTCAAGGCCTTGGGCGGGGCAGGCCAGTCCTGCCAGGAACAGCAGCCACTTCCAGATAGCAAAGGAAGTCTTGCAGTGATCTTGGCCTCCTCAGAGACTCACTCCTGGCAGAGTGGCTTAATAGCTCCTGGATTCAGAGTTCTGGATTCAAGTCTCCAGAAACATCTGTGTATGTTTTTCTTCTAATGGGTGAATTTGGAAATCCACTCACCTTTTCATTTTCTTACCTATAAAATGGAGATCATTATCTCTCACAGGATTATAAGGTTTCAATGAGATAGTATTGTGACTGTGCCTAAAAGACAACAGTAAATGTTTTGTGAATATATAAAGTCAGCAGCAGCCCTGGGAACCGTCAGCTAGCCTGGCCATTACAGCTAGACCATGTGTCCTCCTGCAAACATAAAATTCATAGGACACCAACACCAGACAAGGTCACCATAACAGTGATGCAGTGAGACAAAAAGTACAGCACCACCTTCAAATACAGGCAAAAACAGAGCCACAAAAATGACTGACATCCCCCTCTCCCCGGGCAACATGAGTGATGAGTCTCTGCACTAATCACAGCCTTTGCCCTCCGCCAGGCCCTCTGATTAAAAATGAAGATACCAATCACCCCATTGCCTCTGCTGTCTGACAGCACCTAACCCAGAGCAAACTCCTGTTGGTAACAAGCCCCCCTTGCTGGCCTTTCTGAGACACAGTGGTCTTCCACAAGGAGGGCCATGGCCTTTGTGCAGCAAGTAATAAACCCAGCTCTGTTGACTACAGGTATGTTCCTGGTGGTCTTCTGCTGCAGGGCACTGACCAAGATTTACATGGTACAAAATTTCAGCCCTCTTGATAGATGGAATGAATAACAGAGGAACGCACACGTATGTATATAAATGTACATGTGTTTACATCAATACATATAAATTTTTGTCTGAAGCATCTTTCCCTCAATTATATAGTATGGGTGACTTACTATTTTGCTTATGAACAAAACTGGCCCTTTGGTCTAACTGGGCTCAAGAAAAATTTGAGAAATTAATGTCATGGGCAAAGGAAGAAATGGAGAAAGGAGAGAGATGAACATTCACAGAAATCTAACCACATGCCAGACTTTATCTCATTTAATCATCACCACTGTTCTGTGGGGTAAGTGTAGCATTATTCCCCCCAGTTGACAGATAGGGTAAATGTTTGGGCCATTATTTGAAGTAGTACTGACTCCAAAGTCCATGCTCCTTCAACCAATCCATGAGCTCCTGTACTCTCCCAGTAAAGAAGGGATGAACAGAGCTGGCCCGCTCTCTGCCCTCCATCCTGCATGCCTTCACAACCTGGGCACCTGAATTCATCCTCTCTAGCCCCAACATTCCAGGTAAGGCCTAATAACTGAGTCATGAGTAACGCATAATCCATCACAGACCAGAAGCCCTTCATGACTTGTCACTTTCTAAGTAGGGAAACTGAGGGTCCCTGAGGCAAGCTCTCTCTCCTCTCTGGGCCTCCTCCAGTGGCTGCTGGAGCTGGCTCCTCCCAGCTGGCTCCCACCGTTGGCAAGGGTCAACAGTGTACATCTCCAGTGGCATGTATTTCCTCCCAGTTCAGGGTTCAGTGCTGTCAATTTGGTCCTTGGTATCGGCCACAGGATAAATCTTTACACCATAGATATTGGCAAATGCTATAAATCAGGGATTTTTGTGTGTTTTGAGTTAAAATTTTCCCCAGAGAGCTAGCTGTTAAAACATTTACCAGCACACCGTGGGCTTCCCCTCTGCTGTAAGGAAATTATGAACATTAGTGGGGTGATGATCAGGACCAGCTCCCACGAGTCCAGGCGAACAGACCCTCACCTGGCGCAGCTGCAATTTTATCGTCGAGGACCACGTGCTCTGTGCTGTTTCCGTGTCAGAATCAGGGAGGATCTTGCTGAAGATATTTCCTGGGCCCCACTGAATCAGAATCCCTGGAGGCAGGACCATAGAATCTGCATTTTACCAAGTCTCAGATTCTTCTGGTTCCTGAGCATCACTGCTCTGCATCCTCATCACCATAAAATGACTCCAGACAGAGAAGGCCAAGTTTAGGCCCTCACAGAAAATGCTCTGAGTGCTCACTGAGCGTGGGTGAAGACAGGCCTGGCTGTGCTTCTGTCCTCTTTCTCCATCCCTGAGGTGATGGTGGAAAGCTCACTATTCCATCGACATTGGAATCAGACAGAATTCTACCACGGCGCCTCCCAGACAGCTCTAGGCAAGCGCTCCTAGTAGACAGTCCCCTGGAATATAGTAACACACAGGAAACGTGCGTGAATGTGTATGCTCAGTCCTGTCTGACTCTTTGAGACCCTATGGACAGGTTCCTCTGTCCATGGACTAATCCCAGCAAGAATACTGGAGTGGGTCACCATTTTGTCTTCCAAAGGATCTTCCCAGCCCTGGGACTGAATCAAGTCTCTAAATTTCCTGCATGGCAGGCGGGACTCTTTATGGCTGAGCCAGAGGGAGGCCCAGGAAATGTGTAGTTAACGCTTAATTATCCAAAAGATTTGAAGTCAGAACTGGGTTAAAGTCCTGAATCTGACCCACGTTAAGTGTGTGACCTAAGACAAGTCCTTTAACTTCTCTGGGGTTCAGTTGCCTCCTCTGTAAAATCAGCACCTACCCTAGAGGTTTATGAGACTCAAATGAGATGACACTGGGAAAGCAAACTCATTTATACAGTGCTAGAGGCACATTTATTTCCTGAGCTCTCTATCCCTCCCCCTAACCCCTTTGCAGGTGGACCCTCCTCAGCTCTAGAACTGTGGACTGTCTCCCTAACCAGGCTGTGAGCGATTCAGAGCAAACCCTGGACTTACCCATTTCTGTGTGTGCTTCATACATAATAAGTATTTCCTGAAGGTCTGTGATTGAAAATGAATGTATGATCGACAGGTTCAGTTCAGTTCAGTCGCTCAGTCGTGTCCAACTCTTTGTGACCCCATGAACCGCAGCATGCCAGGCCTCCCTGTCCACCAACTCCTGGAGTCCACCCAAACCCATGTCCATCGAGTTGGTGATGCCATCCAACCATCTTATCCTCTTATCCTCCACCCACCCTTCTCTTGCCCTCAATCTTTCCCAGAATTAGGGTCTTTTCCAATGAGTCAGCTCCTCGCATCAGGTGGCCAAAGTATTGGACAGGTAGGCATAGATAAAGCCACCCACACATAAATATACGTAGATATTGGTATGGGATTACTCACAGACAGGTGGCAGGCAGTTGTGAATGGATCACAGGGCCTGAGGTCAGGAGTTTTAAGCATTAAGAGTAGGAAACGGTATCTACTGTAGCACAGTAAATTACTACAAACTTAGAGGCTGAAAACAACACATATTATTCCATGGATTCTATGGGTCAGCAACCCAAGCCCAGCTTAGCTAGGTCCTCTGCCTAGAGTTCCACAAAACTGCAGTCAAGGTGTTGGCCAGGGCTGGAGTCTTATCTGAGGTTCAGTTGGGGAAGGATGTTTCCATGCTCTCTTGGGTTGTTGTCAGAATTCAGTTCCTTGCTGTTCTAGGACTGTCACTTTCTTGCTGGCTGTCAGCTGTCTAAAGTTGCCCACAGTTCCTTCTGTCATGTGGGCCCCCCAAAATAGGCATCCCCCATTAGGGCAGCTTGCTTCTTCAAAGCCAATCAGGGAGTAAGAGAGAGACTCCAGGAAGATAGGTGCTATAATTTTGTCATGTAACTATGTAATCACTTATGAAATAACATGCCTCCATCCATCTGATCATCTTTGATATATTCTGTTGGTTAGAAGCAAGTCACAAGCCCTGCCCCATAGTCAAGTGGAGAGAGCTACATAAAGCCATGTATATCAGCAGGGTGATAGGCGGCCTCAAGGGTTGGTCCACCACAGGACCTGAACTTTGTGAAGGAGTTTCCTTATGAAACTGGCTGACAGGCTCATAGTAGAGCTCTGAAAAATCTTATAGCCATTTTGCTTAATATATGAGAAAACGAGCTCAGAGAGACCAAGTCACCAATAAGAATACAGCAGAATAAGACTCGATCCCAAGTCCTCTGGCTCCTAATTTTCACCATACTCTACTTCTGCTTTCTTGCTTATTGTCAGAACTTTGGGGTCAAAAGACAAAAGGTAAGGTGGCTCTGAAGATGTAACTCACTGAACACTGGAATGTCTTGGAATATGTACAGACTAAATCCAGGTCCTTAGCACAGTACTCAGTAAGACCCTTTGTCTACCTGGTGAGGTTTTTGTCTCACCTCTTGCCACTCCCTCCCCGCTCCCAGAGAACCATCTGCAGCTTCCTGTGGGGTCCCTCCCTTCCTTGGCATATTCTCCATCAGGAATGCCATTCCCTTTCTGTGTCTAGAAAATAAATAAACCTACAAATACAGCTACTTATCCCTTGAGTCCCAGCTCAAATGCCATCTTCTCTGTAAAACCTTCCGTTCTTTTTTTTTTTTTTGAAGTTTTTTCATTGCCCCCTTGATTCTTACAGGCAGAATTAATCACATCCTCCATTCTGCTCGCTCAGAATCTTGGACAGCCTTTCATAAAGCTCTTTTTGTATGCCTTATATTAATAGTTGTTTTTGAGTTCTGTTTCTCCTATGACACCAGGACCTTAAGGCAGGTTGTTAGAAAGATGTGAAACTAATTTGGTTTAAACAGGTCTATCCTGCCAGCTGGCCTTGTCAAGAGACTGCCACAGCCTCTCCTGCTGAGCTGAGACACCTCGAAGGCTAATGAGAGTATTTATTTCAAAGCAGATGTCTCCAGAAGCTCACAGCAAGTCAAGGAAAGGCTAGCTCAGTCCCACCCAATTACATTCTCCTCTGTAGCTCCATCCCCACAATTCCCAAACCCGCCCCCAGCACTTTGCTCCATTCAGTAAATAGTTACTGACTGACCAGAACTGGATAGTCATTTGACAACTGCAATTGATGTATACCCAAGGCTGGGCCTCTACTCAGAGTTCAGGCTACAGCGATGAATAAGACAAGGAAAGGGCATGACAAATCTAAAGCACCTGGGCTTTGGAGTCAGAAAGGCATGAGTCAAAGCCAGGCTCCTAGTCGCATGATCTTGAGAAACTGATTTAACTTTTCTGACCCCCGTTTCCTCAGTTACACTGGGGATAATGGTACCTGCTCCATAAACGCTGCTGTGTGGAATGTGAGAGCTGTATGCAACTGGCATGGTCCCCATGCCTAGAGAACTGCTGTCATGCAGGCAACACTTTCCATACACTAAGATGAAGGCCCTCTGTGACAGATACCAGGTGCCGGGGGAGGAAGCATAGTGAGGGGAGGGGACCTGTTCTACTGACCAGGAAAGGAGGAAGGGGAAACTTCAAACAGGGTGAGCAGGGGTTGGTCTGGAGGATATGCTGGTCAGAGGAAATGGCACACACACAAGCGCCTGATCTTCATTTTTGTCTGCTGCCAGATGAGGCTGCGTCAGCGCTCTGAAGTTAACACAGAGATCAAACAATCTCTTCCTTCTGTGACAGATGACTGACGTTTTTATTTCTGTGCCATACTGGTGAATGTGCCTTCTCTCTCAACCAGAAATATGAAATAATCCAATTTGCAGCTAAGTTAATGCTGAGCATTAAAATGCACTGAATTCCAAAGTTCTGATTCCAAGGAGAATGTTAAATGAGTTTCATTCCCAGTGCATGTGACACTTTTTTGAATAGGTTTTATGGAGTTTGATGCTGTTAAATTGAGACGTGTGTATAACCTGTGAGTGATACAGCTGCTATGGGAATCCTTGAATCTCTTAATATTTTTATAGCCATAATTTTCATGGCCTTAATAACTCAAGACTCCAAGAATCCTAGACTGTTAGTAGTAGAAGACCCCTCAGAGGTTCAACCTCAACATCTTCTTGATGAAGAAGCTGAGGCCAAGACATAGGGAATGAGCTGCCAAGGACCATACAGCAAAAGCCTTAATTTCTGACACTGGAGCCTAGACCTCTAAGGGTCATATCCAGTGCGCTTTCTCCTACTTTCTCTTTCTCTTTCTCCTACTTTCTCTTTCTCTTTCTCCTATGGTTACCTGCTCTTACTGCTGTCAGTTGAGGTTGGGTCTTTTCAATCTGCACACTTCAGTTAATAGATGTTCATTTTAAAGACTCATTTGCAGGGCTTCCCTGGTCTCTCAGTGGTAAAGAATCCGCCTGCCAATGAAGGAGACACAGGTTTGATCCCTGCTCTGGAGGATCCCACTGCCGAGGAGCAACTAAGCCGATGCACCGCAACCACTGAGTCTGCGCTCAAGAGCCTGGGGGCTGCAGCTACTGAGCCCGCAATGCCACAGCTGCAGAAGTCCACACGGTCTAGAGCTCTGCAACAGAAGCAGCTACCGCAATGAGAAGTCCGTGCACTGCAACTAGAGAGTAGACCCGCTCTCCACAACTAGAGCAAGACTGAACAAAGACCCAGCACAGCCAAGAAAAAACAAAAAACAAAACTCATTTCCTTTGGGTCCAATGTTCTGCTTTCCATACTAAAAGGTTATGTCAAAACTCAGGTTCTGGACCATATCCTTAGTACATCCACTCTGACGGTGACATAATCTTAGAGTAGAAAGGGATTTTAGAGCTTTATCTGGTTCAACTCCCCTTCCACCATATCCAGGGAACATATCTATTTCTCCTGAGGGAATTTATTCCATTGTTTGACCATGATTTTAAAGTTCATTGAAAAAAAAAATAATAAAGTTCATTGAGCAGAATTCTT
Organism: Oryx dammah; assembly: GCF_014754425.2. Lineage (NCBI taxonomy): Eukaryota > Metazoa > Chordata > Mammalia > Artiodactyla > Bovidae > Oryx > Oryx dammah. Next base: position 102,749,006 of record NW_024070212.1, read on the forward strand.
TTTCTCTGTCTACTCTGTCCTTTAAGAGAAAGAGAAGGCACTTATTGATGTGATCATCCCAATATAAGGGAAAAAAGTTCAAATAATGTGCCCAAGTTCACCCACAATAAGTGGAAGAGTCAAGCCAGTGTGTAACTCTCTGGAATGCGGAGATGCCCCATTTCCCTGCCTTCTCTCTTCCATGAAGCCCTTTCAGCATGCTACTCTGGAGCTTTCCTTTTAAAATAAAAATCCCCTGCTTAAATGGCTTTGATGGCTCTTCACTACCCACTCAAGGTAAATAGTCCAAACTCTTTAGATTAATATCCAAGGTCCTTGACAATCTGGCCCTGAGAGGACGTCACAGGCTCATTTCTCTCTCCTCTTCCTGCTCATCCCAGCTTCTCCTGGAGGAAACCTGTCTTTGCACACGCTGCACTTGCTGCCTGCATGCCCTTCCCCTCTTTCTCTGCCTGAAGAAATCCTAGTTCGCTTTTACTGTTCATTCCAATGTCACCTCCTTGGTGAATCCTTCCTTTGCCTCTCTGCAGAATCCGTTCTTCCTCTCAGCACCTTGAACACCTCTTAAAACAGCCTCTTTCACATTGTCATGGTCCTTCATAGTCTCAGATCCTGGAGGCAGGCGTGGCATTTTTTGCAGTCCCAGATCCTGGCATGTAACTCGTGTACCATAAATATTTATGGAATAGAAATGAGGTATAACTCTTTTCCAAATGTTACCTGCATGCTAAGTCGCTTCATTTGTGTCCGACCCTTTGTGACCTACGGACAGCAGCTGGTGAGGCTCCTCTGTCCGTGGGATTCTCCAGGCAAGAATACCAGAGTGGGTTGCCATTTCCTTATCCAGGGGATCTTCCTGACCCAGGGATCAAACCCGTGTCTCATGTTTCCAAGTGTTAACCCTTCCATTATTTGAAGACCCATCTACAGCCTTGCCACGTGCCATTCTAGCCCTAGTTATTTCTTTTCTAGGCTAAATATTTCCAACTCCTTCAACTGTTTCTTATAAAGTCTGATTTCCAGATTCTTATCATCTTCGTTGTTTGCTTCTGAGTGATAATTTGTCAACATCACTCTTCAAAAATATGAGCCTCACTGAGAAAACTTAATAGCCCAGATGAAGTCTGACTACAGCATAACAGTAAGGGGGTCACAACCTCTGATTAAGATGTAACATTTGTTTAACCATTGCTATTGTACCCAGGTGGCGCTAGTGGTAAAGAATCCACCTGCCAATGCAGGAGACACAGGTCCGATCCCTCAGTTGGGAAGATCCCCAGGAGAAGGAAATAGCAACCCACTCCAGTACTCTTGCCTGGGAAATCCATGGACAGAGGAGCCTGGTGGGCTACAGTACCCGGGGTTGCAAAGAGCTGGACATGACTGAGCACACGTGCCAGGAACCTCTGCCTATCTTACTTGCTTTCACTCTTGCACTAATCTGGCAAGGTAGGTGTTATTTCTCTCATCTTTTACATGAGGATGGTAGCCATCTGGTAAAGTACTTTGAGAGTAAGTTAAAGTCACAAGCCCAGAGCACAAAGTGTGCTTGTAGCCAACTGATACCTTTAGATCATTTTTACATCAACTGCTGTCAAGTTAATTTTTTTTCCAGTTACCAGGCTTAAGGGCAAATGAGGACAAAAAGAATCAGTGCCTTTAGAAGGATGTGGAACGAAAGCACAGAGAGAATGCAGGTTGGATTAATGACCAACTTCCTAACAATAACAGCCTTTATCTAGGAGCTCAGACAGAGCCTGGAATTTCTCAGCCACTAGCTTCCTGGAACTATTTTTATTTGGTATTTTATAAGAGGAACAAGAGTAGAAGTGTTTTAGATAAACAGTGAGGTTTGAGGCTCAGCACTGCTCTGCAAAGCCCTCACACCATTAGAATCCGAGCATCCAGTCTGGGCCCTGTGAGTTACAGAGGAATGATAAGGAGCCTGCCTCTCTGGTCTGGGGCCTGGGCCTGGAATGGCCCCTCTCTGCACCTTTATTCTATAAAGATCTACTGAGTACCACTATGTTCCAGGTATGGTGTGAGGTGCTGAGTATGTATCAAAGAATACAAAGAGAGCTCCAACCTTCTGAGTTTATCTTCAGGTGGCAGACAGACACAGATGTAAAGGATACATATGCAACTGAGCAAGAGAAATGTTCAGCTGGTAAAGAATCTGCCTGCAATGTGGGAGACCTGGGTTTGATCCTTGAGTTGGGAAGATCCCTTGGAGAAAGGAACTGCTACCCACTCCAGTATTTTGGCCTGGAGAATTCCATGACTATACACTCCATGGGGTTGCAAAGAGTTGGACACGACTGAGCAACTTTCACTCACTCCAGGTACAAGCAGAACCTCAAATGCAAGAAACAGCATAAAGTTTCCATAAAGGATGGAAAAAAATTACAAGTGGCTTGGTGTTTGATTAAAGTTCAAGAGGCTAGAGAGGAAGAACTGAGTGCCTGTTGTTGTGTTAGGCACTGTGATAAAATCCTCATATACACTGTTTCAGATCATTAACTCACTATGTAACCTTGAGCAAGTTACTGTACCTCTCTGGGGGTCACTAGTAAAATGAGGTGCAAATGAATTCCAAGGTCCTGTCTAATCTCAGCCTCTGGCCTTAGCAGAAATACATTCTGATCTATGGTCTGTCCACCATGTTTACCAAAATACTAGGTTCATCAAGTTTCATGACCCTGCTTCCCCAAGTTACATGCTGAACACTCAAGGGGAAGTTAATTCTATCAGACTTAAAAATGTTGACCAAGTACATAATATGGGTAGGATATAAAATAGATATAGATTAAAATAGCTATCTGGCAGGTGGGCTGTGACAAAGGTCAGTGGAAAGGGTCAGATGATAAGTTGTGGGGAGCTCAGAATTGGGAGAGGTCACAGTCATCTTGGAGGGTCAAAGCAACGCTTTTTGGAAGGCTTTGTTATGGACATAGAATGCACAGAACATCAGAGAAAAGGCTGAGCAGAGGCATTCCGGGCAAAGAAATGCAAGAGCCTGACAAAAGCAACCAAAACCTGTACTTTTGCTTTCCCCATCTGCCCCTACCATCCCTCAAGCCCCCTCCACCCCTCTATCCTCTGCTCACCCTACCCAACACACTCTCAAGATTCTTAGCTGACAGCTGAGACTCTCCATAGCTAAGCCTCATTCTCTCTGTCCAGCTTTTTGACTGTGTCTCCCTAATAAGAATCCTTGGGTCTAGCCATATGAAACTACTTGCCATTTCTTCAGTGTGTTCTGTCCTTAGCTCGCTATACCTTCTCCATACAATGCCCCATTCCTCTAATACTCTCTCCACTACCTCCAACTTCCCCTACCCATCATTCAAGTCCTCCTTCTCTATGAAACAATCTCTTCCAAACATGCATCATTTTGACTGCATTTCCCTCAGGGTACTTTAACTTCCTGCCTTGTATTATAATCCTCTTTCTTGTGGGACTGTAAACTCCTGGAGGGGAAGCAGTGTGCCCTGTTGGGGTCTCTCCCAAGAGTCTTGCACAGGGCGTATAACTTGCCAGACAGCCAATAAACACATGGGTTGTGAGCAACAGAATTGGAGGGAAGGTCTAAATGAACCTGTCTTTGACCATCATTTAAGGAGAACTGGGGTTCTTCTGTCATCCTTTGGTTCTCCAGCATTATTCCCCGACACTCAAGGCATGTGTTCCAGTGGTAACGAGCCCACCTCTAACTCCAACAACAGACTTGTTATCCCATCCTCCTGTTTCCAGAAGATTCAGGGCTCCTGGTGAATTAGTCAGAAAATGTCCAACCATTCTTCTGATCCCAAACTTAGTATCCAGATAAAATCTGTTTAAACTGCCCCATTTAATGATCTTTATTGTTGCTTTTGTTTAGTCTCTAAGTTGTGTCTGACTCTTTTGCATCCCCATGGGCTGTGTAGCCTGCCAGGCTCCTCTGTCCAGACAAGAATGCTGAAGGAGATTGCCATTTCCCGGGGATCTCCCTGACCCAAGTATCGAACCCGCATCTCCCGCACTGCAGTCAGATTCTTTACCACTGAGCCACCTGGGAAGCCTTTTAATGATCTTAGGCAGGCATGAAGCAGAAAAGGAGTCACAGAAGGCCAACAACCAGAAGAAGATGTGAAAGAGAAAAAACTCCAAGTCTAGGAGTAGGTTAAGAGCTTGCAGGTTTTTTCGGCGCCTCCTGCCAAAACCGCCATCCCTACTTTCTTTAAGCACCAGAAGCCATTTCTTCTTTTCATTTACCAACTCTCCCTTAGGGTCACTGTCCACCCAGCAACTTGATAAAACACGGTTCCCCAATTGTCAGTCCCGGAATAATCTTTGCTCCTTCATGCTGTCCTTTATAGAGCGCTCTTCAGGTTTACTCTTTAATGAGATATATAAAACAGCAGACTTGGGATTTTGTAGCACCCCTTCTTTAAAAAAAAAATCACATCCTGACAGATGTGCCTGTCTTCTTCCCTCGCCACTGTCTCTGTAACTCTTGGCTTCTCCCCACCTGTGACTCTTTTCCAAGGGTCTGGTCATAGCCCAAACTACTCTACACTTGCCTCCGGTTTTAAGCCCTTTACACTTTCTTTTAAAAACTTTAAACATTAAACAATTAATGAAATCTATGATGTGCTGTGCTCTGGGATACAAAGTGGAATAAAAGTGAAGTGCTACCTTCAAGAAACTATAGTCTAATTTAAGATACTTCAAGGTGACACGTTTCATACAGAGATGATATCAAGTGACAGCGCAGGGAGGGAGCTATTAATTCTTCCTGAGACGTGTCACAGGAGTTTTGATCTGGATCTAAAAAAGAAGCAAGGATTCAAATGATAATATGCACACTTTTAATTTTTTAGCAAACATGTAGGAATAGCCTTTTCATGCAACTGCCTCGTCTGAAGCATTAGAGCTGCAGGTATAGACAAGTTTCCTGATTTCAAGACATTTTCAGCCTAGAAAAGGAATTTTTAAATGTGCCCTAGTAACGGTGATACAATGCATACTATGCTATTAAAAAGTTACAAACTGCCAGGAGAATTCATAGAGAAGTGTTTAAGAGAACACTTCTCGCTAGGTGTAGGAAGCAGAATTTTAAGATGTCTCCTGAGATTCCTGGGAAAAAGTGGAAGCAGTGACAGATTTTATTTTCTTGGGCTCCAAAATCACTACAGATGGTGACTGCAGCCATAAAATTAAAAGACTCTTGCTCCTTGGAAGGAATGCTATAACAAACCTAGATAGTGTATTAAAAAGCAGAGACATCACTTTGCCAACAAAGGTCCATATAGTCAAAGCTATGGTTTTTCCAATAGTCATGTAAGGATGTGAGAGTTGGACCATAAAGAAGGCTGGGTGCCAAAGAATTGATGCTTTAGAATTGTGGTGCTGGAGAAAACTCGTGATAGCCTCTTGGATTGCAAGGAAATCAAACCAGTCAATCCTAAACGAAATCAACACAGAACATTCATTAGAAGGACTGATGCTGAAGCTGAAGCTCCAATAATTTGGCCACCTGATGTAAAAAGCCGATTCATCAGAAAGATCCTGATGCTGGGAAAGATTAAGGGAAAGGGGGAAGGGAATGGCAGAGGATGAGATGGTTGGATAGCATCACCAACTCAGTGGACATGAATTTGAGAAAACTCCACACCACCTGAGCAGGAGACTTCAGTTTTATATTTTACCATAACACCTTGCTGCTGCTAAGTCACTTCAGTCGTGTCCGACTCTGTGTGACCCCAGAGATGGCAGCCTGCCAGGCTCCCCGGTCCCTGGGATTCTCCAGGCAAGAACACTGGAGTGGGTTGCCATTTCCTTCTCCAATGCGTGAAAGTGAAGTCGCTCAGTCGTGTTCGACTCTTAGCGACCCCATGGACTGCAGCCTACCAGGCTCCTCCGTCCATGGGATTTTCCAGGCAAGAGTACTGGAGTGGGGTGCCATTGCCTTCTCCAACCATAACACCTTAGCTATAGGTAAAAGCCAAATATATTTTCAACCAGCCGAAACAGAAGTCCCTGAACCTCATTTATTCATTTCTTATGAAACATTTTTGTCAGTATTACACGTTATGTTTTAATTTTTAACACAAGGAATGCTGTATACCCTCCACCTTGCTTGCAAACAGTTAAAATTCCCTGTGTACTCTGCTCCAAAGGCATGCCCACCCCAACCCCTAGAGATAACCTTGCCCCTGAATTTATTGTTTACTGTTTCCATGCATGTCTTTATACTTGTACCGCATGTGGGTCCCTAAACAAAACTGGTACTGTTTTGCTTATTTTTACGCTTTATATAAGTGGCATACTGCTTATACTTCTTTGCTCAGTGCTGTTTCAAAGACATTTTCATGTTACTACATGTAGCTGTAGGTCAGTGGTTGGCAAGTTTTTCTATAAATGGCCAAAGAGTAAATACTGCAGGCTTTACATGTCATAAAACCCACTGTGACACAAAAGCAGCCATAGAAATCCTGTCTGGATTCCAATAAACCTTTATTGGCATTAAAGTTTCACATGTCATGACATATTCTTTTTTCAACCACTTAAAATGTGTAAAATTAATTTAATTTCCATGTACATGGGATTTTGTTGGAAGTATCTTCAATATTAATTTCTCATTTTGATACTAATTGCTTATGTAAATGCTTTTTTCTCTGCAATCACCCTCCGTTTTTTTCATTCTAACTTTATGGAGGCTTTCAATGGCTAAGTCGAAGATCTCTCTTGGTAAATGTCATATTGCACTTGAAAATATGTGGATTACTTTCAAACACCTTTTGATATTGATTTCTAACATAATTCCACAGTGATGAGAACAGACTCTGTATGATTGCAATACCTTTAGACCATGAAATTTCACATCTTGTTTTATGTTCCTGGATATGTTCCAATCTCTCCTAGTTGACAGTCTATGGGAATTTGAATTTGTATCCTGCTGTTGTATAAAAATTGTATAAATATTAATTATATTTAATCAGTTCACAGTGCTTTTCAGGTCTCAGTTCAGTTCAGTTCAGTTCAGTCACTCAGTTGTGTCCTACTCTTTGCGACCCCGTGAATTGCAGCACGCCAGGCCTCCCTGTCCATCACCAACTCCCGGAGTTCACTCAAACTCACGTCCATCGAGTCAGTGATGCCATCCAGCCATCTCATCCTCTGTCATCCCCTTCTCCTCCTGCCCCCAATCCCTCCCAGCATCAGAGTCTTTTCCAATGAGTCAACTCTTTGCATGAGGTGGCCAAAGTACTGGAGTTTCAGCTTTAGCATCATTCCTTCCAAAGAAATCCCAGGGCTGATCTCCTTCAGAATGGACTGGTTGGATCTCCTTGCAGTCCAAGGGACTCTCAAGAGTCTTCTCCAATACCACAGTTCAAAAGCATCAATTCTTCGGAGCTCAGGTTTCTTCACAGTCCAACTCTCACATCCATACATGACCACTGGAAAAACCATAGCCTTGACTAGACGGATCTTTGTTGGCACAGTAATGTCTCTGCTTTTGAATATGCTATCTAAGTTGGTCATAACTTTCCTTCCAAGGAGTAAGTGTCTTTTAATTTCATGGCTGCAATCACCATCTGCCATGATTTTGGAGCCCCCCAAAAAAGTCTGACACTGTTTCCACTGTTTCTCCATCTATTTGCCATGAAGTGATGGGACCAGATGCCATGATCTTTGTTTTCTGAATGTTGAGCTTTAAGCCAGCTTTTTCACTCTCCTCTTTCACTTTCATCAAGAGGTTTTTTAGTTCCTCTTCACTTTCTGCCATAAGGATGGTGTCATCTGCATATCTGAGGTTATTGATATTTCTCCTGGCAATCTTGATTCCAGCTTGTGCTTCTTCCAGCCCAGCGTTTCTCATGATGTACTCTGCATAGAAGTTAAATAAGCAGGGTGACAATATACAGTCTTGACATACTCCTTTTCCTATTTGGAACCAGTCTGTTGTTCCATGTCCGATTCTAACTGTTGCTTCCTGACCTGCATATAGGTTTCTCAAGAGGCAGGTCAGGTGGTCTGGTATTCCCATCTCCTTCAGAATTTTCCACAGTTTATTGTGATCCACATAGTCAAAGGCTTTGGCATAGTCAATAAAGCAGAAATACTTTATCCTTGTACTTCTCTACATATTCATTCCAATAATTTGAGAGTTTGTTATTGAAATTCCAACTGTAAGTCTTAATTTATCTACTTAAAATGATTATACAGTGGAACTATATGTAACCTTGTTCTATATTTTCCAAGTCTCCTATAAATGTGTTATCATACTTCCATAATTAAAAAAAAATAAAATTTGGAAAAAATGATCTTACCTCTTGGACCATACACAAATAGGAATTGGGTCAGATTTAGCCCAAGGACCATTGTTTGTCAATCCTGCTCTGGATCATTTATTTTTATTGCTATAGAATGTTCTGGTATAGAATGAACTGGTAAATAAATACTTACCAGTTCAAGAACTTCAGAAGATACTGTTATAGATCAAATTTTTAAATCTACTCTCAAAAAATTTACTGTATAAGTGGACAAGATAGGTGGCTCAGATGGTAAAGAATCTGTCTGCAATGCAGGAGACCCCAGGTTCGATCCCTAGGTCAGGAAGATCCCCTGGAGAAGGAAATGGCTACCCACTTCAGTATTCTTGCCTGGAGAATTCCATGGACAGAGGAGCCTGGTGAGCTACAGCACATGGGGTTACAAAGAGTGGACACAACTGAGCAACTAGCACTTTCACTTTCAAGTAGACAAGATAAGTCATGTTAACCAATAAGGAGGCAGAAAGTGACCGAGGCCTTAAGAGAGATTTGCATGCCTTGACCCGAGAGCTAACAGGAACCAGGCTGCCTGGATTCCCATTCTGGCTTCACCATTTACCAGCTCTGTGACCTTGGACAAGTCACTTTAGCTCCCTGTTCCTCAGTTTTCTCATCTGTAAAACGCAGATCATAGTAACTATCACTGCATAGATTTGCTGTGAAAATTAAATTGTCATAAAAATTAAATAAGAGTGCACATAAAGCACCCAGAAGAGTTCCTGGTTCTTCCTTGGCATTACATAAATGTCAGCTTTTATTATACAAACTGGAGGGGAAGCTTCCCTGGTGGCTCAGACGGTAAAGAATCCACCTGCAATGCGGAAGACCTGGATTCAGTCCCTGGGTTGGGAAGATCCCCTGGAGGAGGACATGGCAACCCACTCCAGTGTTCCTGCCTGGAGAATCCCCATGGACAGAGGAGCCTGGTGGGGGTTACAGTCTGTAGGGTTGCAGAGTCGGACACGACTGAGTGACTAAGCATGGCACATACAAGCTAGAGGATCACGTAAGGCTTTTGAAGGCAGCATGGAATCAAAGTTTTAAAAGAGTGGTAAGGTTTGGACACACAGAGATGGAGACCAAGGTATTCTAGAAGAGAGAACAGTATATGGAAAAACCCAGAGAGGCAAAGAACATATGTTGAAAAGGACAGCAAAGGAAAAATGTAGAAAATTTACATGTGAATCAAGGAGTAAATAAAGGAGGAGAGAAATAAATTTAGAAACAAAGAGTTGTGGCCAGATCATAATGACCTCAGTTGTGTCTGACTCTTTGCGACCCCATGGACTATATCCAGGCTCCTCTGTCCATAGGATTTTCTCAGGCAAAAATTCTGGAGTGGGTTGCCATTCCTCCTCCAGGGGATCTTCGCCACCCAGGGACAGAACCTGCATTTCTTGTGTCTCCTGCATTGGCAGGGAGATTCTTTATCACTGAGCCACCTGGGAAGCCCAATGAACCTTGAAGACAGGGCTAAAAAGTGTGGAATTTGTCCTGTAGGCATGATGCTTCCAGGATCTGGCAGTTGTGGAAGGCAGATAGAGAGAAGAGAGTCAAGAATTAGGTTACATCTCTGATAGTCCAGGGAACCGCACCTTGACTAGGGAAAAGGCAGTGTGCTTTGAAAACTGACTGGATGTGGAGGACAGGGAGGAATTTTAAGAGGTACTACCAGAAAATCCCTGGTGGTCCAGTGGTTAAGACTCAGCATGTCCACTGCTTTGGCCCAGGTACAATCCCTGACTGGAGAACTAAGATCCTGCAAGCTGCACAGCATGGCTGGAAAAGGGGTGGGGGGGGACTTAAAAAGAAGCACTACTATGGTTTCAAGATTGGGTGACTGGGAGTACGGTGGTGGCATTGTCTGAAATGGGGAGCACAAACAGAAAGAGAAGATTTAGGATGGAGAGTCATGATTCTGGTCTTTAACCCACAGAGTTTGAGGACTCCTACAGAATTATCTAATGGAACTGGAGCTAAGAATAAATTGATCTGTGAACAGAACTGATAATACAAACTAAATGCTTTGGGTTAATCCTTTTAGCAACTCAACGTGATAGGTACTGTATGTGACTGTCCCCATCTTATAGAGGAAGAAAGTGAAACCAAACAAGTTAAGGCTAAGGCCACAGTTCATCATCAACTACCCCACTTTACTGCCTGTGCAGTTGACCTTTCTAGTGCCTCATCTCAGGACAGTCCCTCAGACCCTCGCTTAGAGGCTATCTGATGCAACTCCAGTAAGCTTAGACTATGTACCTTCTTGGCTTCAGCAAATTAGAAGCAGGTATAAAAGGCATAGGCATAATGACAGCAGAAGTGGCAACGGAAAACCAGAAGCTTTAGGAAACCCCCATGGGAACCCCCAAAGCACAGCCTTCTGGGACCATTCATTAAGGTGAAATAGAGTCCTTAACTCTATAGTCCAAGAGGATTCCTTAATAATAAAGCCTGATTGCTACCAGTGCATGTTTATAATAAATCAAGAAAATACTAAGTTTATTTCTGTTTCTTAAATAAGGATGGCTAGGAAGTTTATAATATACCTTTAGAAGATTCTCACCTGATATGGACACTTTTTTTTTTAATGTTAAGGAAGAGTCTGAAAACTTTGGAGAACTTCACTTCAAAAATAGCTTTCCTGACAGCAGAGCTTTTGATACAATTGTTTTCCCCCTCACCTGTGAGCCCTCAAAGTATGTGAAGGATATCCTGGGCTGTGTAGCTCTGTGGAACTCTCTGCCAGGATTCTCAGGCTCACTCACAAGACCATCGGTAACCTCCCCTTTTCCTCTCATCTGCCTCCCTCAGTTGACTGCTTAGAAAGTGGGCAATAGAAGCAGAAACATCGTGCTGAGGTCAGAAAGGGCCCTAACGTCCATCGCAAATGTGAGCAGAAGCCTCCCTACACGGCACTCAGTGGACATGAAGCAATAAAACACTCACTCTGGTGCTTGTCAGGTGGTGAGGCGTACCTGATGACGAATACAAAGACCAGTCTCATCTGGGTCCTAGCTCTGTTGCTTACCCGCCCCGCACTTCTCTGTTTCTGCCCTTCTGTCTAGCATGCCTATGCCTCGTGAATCACCCCTCCAGGCTGGGCTTGGATCTTGAAAGCTTTCTGAAATGAAAATCTGATTTAGTCACTCTCCTACTTACAACTTTAATAGCTTCTTATTGGCTATTGCAGGTATTCATAAGCCTCTTGGGCTCAGGACCCCTTTCCACTCTAAAAATTATGGAGGAACTTGAGATTTTTCATGTGCTGTTTGTTACTTCTAACAACACTTACCACGTTAGGAATTAAAACAGAAATTTCTAAAATTTTGAAATTACAATAAACCCATTACATGTTAACATAATCACATTTTAATTTAAAAATTTCTGTAATTTCTAAAACAAAATATTGATGAGAAAAGTGATGTCTTACATTTGTACAAGTTTTTTTAACACCTGTCTTAAAGAAGACAGCTGGATTCTCAAATCTGTTTCCGCATTTAATGTGTTGAAAATATCATCTGTCCTGTAGTCTATGGAAAACTTCACCATACACTCATTAGAGAATCACAGTGAAAAAAGCAAATCACATTTAGCATTATTATGAAAATAATTTTGAGCTCACTGACCTCTGAAAGATCTCAGGGACACCAAGGAGTACCAGAACTACATACTATGAAAACCACTGGCCTATAAAATAAATTACATACAAGGACATTAATTGTCATTCTAGGTACACAAAAACCTCCTTCAGCACCATATCCACAGTCTCCCATATTCCCACTCCACCAGTTACACCAACCAGCCATCCGCTATCATGTGTCTTTATACCCTTGCACACATCCATCCCTCTGCCTGAAATAAGCTTCTTCCTTGCAGGCTCTTTCAAGAACCAACTTGAAAGGGTTTGACTCTCAAAGTGCCTCCTCTGACCCATCCTGACAGCTGATGACTCCCTGCTGGCAGAGCACAGGCTTTGAAGTCAGGTTGGAGGTGAATCTCCACTCAGTCATTTACTGGCTGGGTGACCTCGGACAAGTAGCTTCACCTCCCAGAGCTTCAGTTTCCTCTCTGTTAAAACAGGGATGGTCCAAGTGGACAGGCCATTTAACCAGAGGAGTGCAGCAAAAACTGTTTACTGACAGAACGAGCCTGCAAACAGGTACATGGTTAGGGCTCAATGCATTAAGTACTTGTTGAATGGATCAACCAGTTAAAGGACGGTGGCATCTTCTATTTACTGAGCATTTACTTACTGGGTGCCCAGCACTTTTTCTCCTGGGCTTCACAAGCATTAACTTATTTTATCTTCACACCAAGCGTCTGGATTGAACGATATTCCTTTAGAGGTGAGGGTCCTGCGGTAGAGATTCGAGGTAACTCGCTTAACGTCACCCACCACCGGGTCCCCGAACCCTCTCCACGCCTCAGTTTGCCCTCCCTTGAGATGGGGCGCGCAGGGCCAGTGGGGGTGTGGATCTGGGCCGCGGGGTATAGGGCGGGAGGAGGCAGACAGCGGGCGCTGGCTAGGCCGGGCCGCTTGGGGGCGCCCTACCCGTACTCACCACCCCCCGACACACACCCCCCCCCCGCCTCCTCCGGCCCCCGGCTCCGCGCGGGCCCAACCGCCCAGGCGCGCGCCACCCCACGGCGGGAGGCCCAGGGGGCGGGGCCAGGGAGCCCCCGCCCCGCCCCCGCCTCAGCCGCCACCGTCGCCGCCGCTGCCGCCGCCTCGGTCGAGCCCCCCGCCGCC
>NW_024070212.1:102762473-102792858 GCF_014754425.2 Oryx dammah
CCCGCCAGCCCGCCGGCCGACCGGCCGCCGCCGCTCTCCGGAGCCGCCCCCGCCCGCCCCCTCCGCGCGTCCTCTCTCGCTCGCTGCGCAGCGGAAACATGGCGGCGGGCAGGGAGTGAGCCGCCCCGCGCCGTCGCTGCGCCCGCAGGTAAGCGCCTCGGTGGCCGCCTCCGCTCGCCAGGAAAGCCCGCGCCCTGAGGGGCCTGGGCCGCCAGGGGCCGCCCCGGGCGAGAAGGAGGCGCCGGGACCGGCCGGGCCGCTGCCCCCGCCCCTCGGGCCCTGCTGTCCGTCTGTGTGTCCTGGCCGGTCAGCCTGTCAGGGGTCCGAGCGCTGCTGTCGCCCGCCTGCTCAGCGGTCCTGGAACCCCCGCGGCGTTCTGCATCCGCGGCCGGTCCGGCGGGGCCCAGTATCCGGCCCGCGGCCCTCTCTCAGTAGGGGCACCCCGGGGCTCCGCGAGGGAAAAACTCAAGGACACGGGGACTCTGGAGGGTCAGCATCGCGTGCGGTCCGAGCGGGGGTCGTTCTGTCCAAGCTAGCGGGGCTGGGTCGGCCGGAGAGTGTTGGCTTTGGGCCGAGGGCCAGGAGTCGGAGGAGCTGTCAGTCTGCTCCGACAGGAGAGCTGAGAGATGCCTGTGGATCCTCGCCGGCCGGATCCGGTTCGGGGCGGGCGAGGACCGACGTCGGCGGGCTTCCTGGCCCGGCTGAGGGTCGGAGGTGCGAAGGGCGGGGAGCTGTCAGCCGCGTCCTCCGGGCTGGCTCCGGCTGCGGGAGCTGCGCCGGGACAACTCACGTGTGCCGCCGGAAACGGGCGGGGAGAGCCTGTTTCCAACTCCGACGGGGGCGGGGGACTGTGGGCACTGAGGTGAGCCAGGGGCCAGGAGGGCTTGGACACGTGGGCGCGGCTGTGGGCCAGCCCCAGAGGAATGAAAAGGGGTTTCCAGGAGATAGGTGAACCCCAGAACGTCTCCAGATTGGAAAGGAATTTAAAAGTCATCTAGGATCCGTTTCTCTCGCCCCGTACCAACGTAGCTTCGAAAATCCCAAATTCAACCCTCATAATTTGACCAGTCTATTTGAAGATCTTCTCCAGAGACGGGAAACTAATCTCTTCCCTAGGAAACCTATTCGTTCCTGGAAAGCTTTGGTGTTTCGAAATTTTTGTTTGTTTGTTTTGGTTGAAAGAAACAGATGCCTCCAATTCTTCCTACTTCTGTTCCCTTATGGACACCCATTAAGATAGCTGAAAATCATGTCCCTGGAGCCTTGTCTTCACTAACTGATTCCACTTCCCTTCAGTTTGTCATAGGCTGGGGTTCTCTCATTCCTTCTCTGAATGAACTCTAGTTTGCCTTTTAAAGGAGAGCTTCTTAGTGTAAGCCAGGAGACAAAACCTATTAAATTTCTGCAAGAAACTCTTTTTGGCTCCAAGGAGTGTCCTGCTTAAATATAAGGTACTCTATTCCTTTACTCATTTCTGTACTGCGTTTTGAACTTAAAAAAAAAAAAAAAAGATATCTAGTACTGTTTGTTTAAACCAACTAAAAGTTCTTATTTTGTGGAAAATTTTGGCTTTTACCTCATTTTTTAAAATGTCTATAAACACTTTATCAAATGAGCCTGTGTATATTGAAGTGTTGCAGTGCACCATGCAAATAGAAGAGCTTATTATTTTTTATACTGGAAAAGCATTGAGATCTCATTTGATGCCAGACTGCAATTTAATATTTAGTTGGAGAGGGAAATGCTTTATTATATTGAACTCTTTGCTCTCTTTATAACTACCAACACGAGGCCCAAAATTACTATGAAAAAGGACATTTTTTTGTTGTTGTTGCTCACATACCAACCAGCATTTTTTTTTCCCCACTTTTTCATCACTTAGCCTTGGTTTTGGGGATTATGTTTTTAATAGGGTCTTTACCAACATCCTGAACCCCTGCCTAAGAAACCCTGCAGGTTAGTAATTTTTTAAACTTAGGAGAGATGTGATGGCCTTATAGATAAAATGTCAAGCTCTTGTATCTGGGGCCCTGTTTATATTTTAAACAAAATAACATAAACAAGCACATACCAGCAGTCAGAATTGGTTCTTTATCTTTCTTCTCATGTCTTCATTTTTTCAGTTGGTCAATGGTTTTGAAGTTTGCAGCACAGGTCAAGTTTTGATTTCTGGTATGTTTGTGCAAATACTGTTTCCCTTTTATGTAAGTTGGATAAGACTTTGTATAGCACCGTTCTGTACAGAACTGTACAGACTCAGGAAAAGCTCTGATTCCTTCCCTTCAAAGGACTTGGAGTTAATAGTGGGAAATGCTAAAGAACTATGAGAAAGAACTGGTGTGACTCTCCTACTAAAAATGTAAAGGCAACATCTTCTAAACTTTATACTTAAATGTATCTACTGTATGTCAGGCACTATGCTATGTACTATGTTAACTGGGTAGACAGAGATAAGTAAGATACATTTCCAATCCTTGTGGAAATGGTAAATTAGATGCTAAAATAGGTCATCTCAGAATAAAAAGTGAGAGCTTTGCCGCTTGATACTTGCACCAAGGGGAGGGCACTCAGACTAGCTCAGGACCTGAGGGGAGGCTTGAGGAAGAGATGACACCTGGCCCAAGTCCTAAATGGTAAGTAGAAGTAAGTCAAACAAAGATGAGTAAAAAAAAAAAATGTGCTTCAAATTGAAAGAATAGTTTGAGGAAAGACATCAATGTGAGGAAAGACATCAGCGTGAGAAAAGGAATAGCTTGCCTGCTGCTGCTGCTGCCAAGTCGCTTCAGTCGTGTCTGACTCTGTGCGACCCCATAGACGGCAGCCCACCAGGCTCTGCCGTCCCTGGGATTCTCCAGGCAAGAACACTGGAGTGGGATGCCATTGCCTTCTCCGATAGCTTGCCTAGGGAACCACAAGCAGTTTGGTACTGCTAAGAAATAACAATGGCGATATAAGTGGTAAGTTGTGAGACTGGAAATACAATCAGAGTCCGTGTCATGGTGAACCTTGTATGCATAAGTATCTTGAAATGAATTCAGTGGGTGATTTTTTTTAATCACTGGAAGGTTTTTATAGATATGCTTGAATAATTTAAAAATGTGATTATAGGGATGAAGAGAGGGATGAAGTTGAGAGAATCTGTGAGGCTTTATGATTGATTGGGTATGTAGATCAGAGGGTGAGTAGTCCAGTGTGATGTTCAGGTTTTTGACTTGGGTGACTGGGGAGATGATGGTGACATTAACTGAGACAGGAAATATTGGATAATGATTTCAGTTTGGGACTCAAAGGTTTTGTGATTTTTTAAGTGAGATCAGTGAGCAAATGTGGTAGAAGTAAAATAGGAAAAAAAAAAGAGGTTGTGGTCAGAAAGTGGAATATTAGAGTTAAATTGTCTAATGTGAAGCTCTTCTCACTGACAGCTAGGTCTGTGTGTGGATTGCTGAAGTACAGCAAAGGTGAAGCTGGTGAAGCTAAGTGTGACAGGGAACTGGGAGGCTGTTGTATGGAACGAGTCTTCTGCATCAGTAAAGTGATTTAGGATGCAGCGAAGAGAGATTGTGACCCAGGTGCAGTGAATATAAGGGATTAATCGGGAGGGTGGTAGAAGACAGATGAGGAGGAGGGATAAGGATTGGTATAACCAGATGGTGGAAACCTCAGAGGAGAAGGAATTTATAAATGTAGGAATGGGAAAGTAATGGTTTTTTACTTTTCCTTCCTGGAAGCAGGATTCTAATCCGTTCATCTTTATTCTGATCTCATATTAGTCGTGTTGGGTCTGAAAAGTCTGTTCTTAGTCTTGAAACACAGGAGAACGGATAACCTATATCAAATCCTTTCTGCTAATACTTAATGACAAAAAGTCCATAGATATTTTTCTGTGGATAGATAGGAAGCCATCAGTAGTGAGGATATACCCATGGTTTCTGGAAAGAGTATAGTTAAGAACCTAGGCTTTGGTTTAGAAAGACGAAGATTCATATCTGAGCTGTGTCGCTTACTGGCCATAAGACTGTAAGCAAATTGTTTAACCTCTGTGACTTTCAGTATCGTTATGTGTAAAAAATAGATTTCTGCTTTGTGGGGTGTCACAAAGATTACCTGAAATAATGTGTGTGTGTATATATACTGTAATGTGTATACACACACAGTAGAAAAGCAATTGGCACTTCAGAGATGCAAAGTAAATGGTAGTTCTCTTCCAACTACCTTTAAGGGACTTAAGCTCCGCTGGCAGAAATGAAATTTTTTCATGCTTGACTAAATTAAAAGGCAGTAAATACTTTGAGGGAGGTAAAGCAAAGCGATACAGAAGTTCAAAAGGTAGAGCCATCATTTCTTAACAGTTGGGACAAGGTTAGGCTTTACACTCAAGGTGAATTTTATTTAGGCCTTGGAGAACACATTGAAATAGATTAAATAATTTAGGTGGGGAAAATGGGGAAATTATATCATATGTTTTTAAAACTTAATAGTTGCCAGAGGTTAAGTATTATATTTGTGTAAGTCAGTAGTGAGAGATGTGGCTAGAGAGGTGGGCTGGGGCCACCTGAAGCTTGGGCTTGACCCTAAATATACTAGGGAGCCACAGATTGTAGATCCTTCCTCTCTACCTCAGTCTCCTAACTGTAAAATCTGTAGGCATTAATTTAGAAACTTTGAATTTGCGTTTAAAATAAACCAAGTAAAAAATTCACATTTGAAAATAAGTTAAAAAAGATAGCTACTAGGATTTATTTTGTAGTTGTTGCTTAATCTTTGCAATAACCTTGTTTGGTAGATAGGCTTAGTGGAGTTAAAAACATACAAGATCTCACTGGTAGAAAGTAACTAAAAAAAAGAAGAAAGTGACTAAAGATGTTCTAATTTCAAATTCTTTTTTATATTTCCATACTTATTTAGATTTGAAAAAGAATCCTGGGTCCTCAGTGTCACTAAATAATACAGCCCAGGGCTGGTCACTTTGCTTCTGTGATCCTCAGTTCCCTCATTTATAAAATGAGGGAAAGTGTAGGGGTAAGGCTTAACTAAAGTAGTGTGTGTATTGCACTTTACATAATGTGAAAAATATATAATAGATACTCAAATGTTACCCACATCTGTAAATGAGGGATTTTAACCAAACCATTGCCAAGGGCTTAGTGCTAACTCCCTAGCCATCAGAGAACTGCTGGAACTAATTATTTTGATAACCTTTGGCCATATAAACCCAGCAAGTCTTATTCTCTGTTATCTTTGTCCTAGTTCCTCCAATCATCTGTTTTTCTTCTGTACTGTTATTCTGGTGCTGACTTGGCTTCCTTTTACTCTCTCCCAATCCTGCTTGTTGCTCCCTTTCAAACCTTTCCACTTGTTCTCTGAAACTCCTATTTCCTAAACTGTCAGCCATTTTATGGGATGTTTTGTGTGTGTTCTGGCCTTAAATGGGAGCCAGTAGAGTAAGAGTACTTGCTCATTCTCCTAGACCACTCTTGGCAAAAGGAAAGAGATAAGGCTGACTGTAATCTTTTGTGCACCACTGTTCCACACATTCCGTGAATCAAGGTAAATTGGAAGTGGTGAAACAGGAGATGGCAAGAGTAAACATCAAATCATTTTAGGAATCAGTGAACTAAAATGAACTGGAATAGGCGAATTCAATTCAGATGACCATTATATCTATTACTGTGCGCAAGAATACCTTAGAAGAAATAGAGTAACCCTCATAGTCAACAAGAGTCCAAAATGCAGTATTTGTTTGCAGTCTCAAAAATGACAGAATGATCTCTGTTCATTTCCAAGGCAAACCATTCATTATCACAGTAACCCAAGACTATGCCCCAACCACTAATGCCAAAGAAGCTTAAGTTGAATGGTTCTATGATGACCTACAAGATTTTCTAGAACTAACATCAAAAAAAGATGTCCTTTTCATCATAGGGGACTAGAATGCAAAGTAGGAAGTCATGAGATACCTGCAGTAATAAGAAAGTTTGGCTTTGGAGTGCAAAATAAAGCAGGGCAAAGGCTAACAGAGTTTTGCCAAGAGAATGCACTGGTCATAGCAGACACCCTCTTCCAACAACACAAGAGAAGACTCTACACATGGACGTGACCAGATAGTCAACACCGAAATTAGATTGATTGTATTCTTTGCAGCCAAAGATGGAGAAGCTCTATACAGTCAGCAAACACAAGACCGGGAGCTGACTGTGGCTCAGATCATGAACTCCTTATTGCCAAATTCAGACTAAAATTGAAGAAAGTAGAGAAAACCCCTAGACTGCTTAGGTATGACCTAAATCAAATCCCTTATGACTATACAGTGGAAGTGACAAATAGATTGAAGGGATTAGATCTGATAGACAGAGTGCCTGAAGAACTACAGACAGAGGTTAGTGACATTGTACAGGAGGCAGTGATCAACACTGTCCCTAAGAAAAAGAAATGCAAAAAGACAAAATGGTTGTCTGAGGAGGCCTTACAAATAGCTGAGAAAAGAGAAGTGAAAAGCAAAGGAGAAAAGGAAAGGTATACCCATTTAAATGTAGAGTTCCAAAGAATAACAAAGAGAGATAAGACAGCCTTCCTCAGAGATCGATGCAAAGAAATAGAAGAAAACAATAGAATGGGAAAGACTAGAGAGCTCTTCAAGAAAATGAGAGATACCAAGGGAACATTTCATGCAAAAATGGGCACAATGAAGGACAGAAATGGTATGGACCTAGCAGAAGCAGAAGATATTAAGAAAAGGTGGCAAGAATACACAGAGGAACCATACAAAAAATATCTTCATGACCCAGATAATCATGATGGTGTGATCACTCACCTAGAGCCAGACATCCTGGAATGTGAAGTCAAGTGGGCCTTAGAAAGCATCACTACGAACAAAGCTAGTGGAGGTGATGGAATTCCACCTGAACTATTTCAAATCCTGAAAGATGATGCTGTGAAAATGCTGCACTCAATATGCCAGCAAATTTGGAAAACTCAACAGTGGCCACAGGACTGGAAGAGGCCATTTTTCATTCCATTCCCAAAGAAAGGCAATGCCAAAGAATGCTCAAACTACCGCACAATTGCACTCATCTCACATGCTAGTAAAGTAATGCTCAAAATTCTCTAAGTGAGGCTTCAACAGTACATGAACCGTGAACTTCCAGATATTCAAGCTGGTTTTAGAAAAGGCAGAGGAATCAGAGATCAAATTGCCAGCATCTGCTGGATCATGGAATAAGCAAGAGAGTTCCAGAAAAACATCTATTTCTGCTTTATTGACTATGCCAAAGCCTTTGACTGTGTGGATCACAATAAACTGTGGAAAATTCTGAAGGACATTGGAATACCAGACCACCTGACCTGCCTCTTGAGAAATCTGTATGCAGGTCAGGAAGCAACAGTTAGAACTGGACATGGAATAACATACTGGTTCCAAACAGGAAAAGGAGTACGTCAAGGCTGTATATTGTCACCCTGCTTATTTAACTTCTATACAGCGTACATCATGAGAAACAGTGGGCTGGATGAAGCACAAGCTGGAATCAAGATTGCTGGGAGAAATATTAATAACCTCAGATATGCAGATGACATGACCCTTTTGTCAGGAAGCGAAGAACTAAAGAGCCTCTTGGTGAAGATGAAAGAGGAGAGTGAAAAAGTTGGCTTAAAGCTCAACATTCAGAAAACAAAGATCATGGCATCTGGTCCCATCATTTCATGGCAAATAGATGGGGAAACAGTGGCAGACTTTAGTTTTTTGGGCTCCAATTACTGTAGATGGTGACTGCAGCCATGAAATTAAAAGAAACTTACTCCTTGGAAGGAAAGTTATGACCAACCTAGACAGCATATGAAAGCAGAGACATTACTTTGCCAACAAAGGTCTGTCTAGTCAAGGCTATAGTGTTCCCATAATCATGTATGAATGTGAGAGTTGGACTGTAAAGAAAGCTGAGCACCGAAGAGTTGATGCTTTTGAACTGTGGTGTTGACTCTTGAGAGTCCCTTGGACTGCAAGGAGATCCAACCAGTCCATCCTAAAGGAAATCAGTCCTGAGTGTTCATTGGAAGGAATGATACTGAAGCTGAAACTCCCAATACTTTGGCGACCTGATACGAAGAGCTGACTTATTTGAAAAGACCCTGATGCTGGGAAAGATAGAAGGCAGGAGGAGAAGGGGACAACAGAGGATGAGATGGTTGAATGGCATCACCGACTCAATGGATGTGAATTTGAGTAAACTCCAGGAGTTGGTGATGGACAGGGAGGCCTCGTGTGCTGTGGTTCACGGGGTCACAAAGAGTCGTAAACAACTGAGCGACTGAACTGAACTTGTTAAAATCTTGTTCTCTCTGGCACAATGGCTATACCACTCTCATTGTCTTATACGTACATCTTCTCTGTTGTTAAAGACCTCACACACACACACACAGTCTTCCTTTCTACCTCAATTTTTGGCCTTATCCTGAGTGACTTTAGTATTCATATGGATGGCTATTTCTTCAACACATTGGCCTCTTCAACTGAGGTGAGCATCTTTTTAAGTAATCAGCTCCTGTAGTCACACCATGGGCTTTGTTCTCACCTGAAGATGGCCCACCTCTTAAATTATAAATGAAGACATACATATTTGTTCAAAATTTCGCCAACTACCTGACCTTTGACTGTCCCTACTCTATCTTTCCTTTGACCTCAGCATGACCTGTTTTTACTTCCTTCCCTATCCAGCTTTCTTAGCCTCTAGCTTATTTCATTCACTCTTTTATCATTATCTTTTATTCCCTTGCTCTGTTGTCCTTCTGTCCCTGTCTGGGCAAAATCCCAAACTAATCTCTCTCTTTTTGCCTATACTAGCTCTACTGAGCCCTGCTTGGAAAAAAAATACACACTTTTACAGATCGTCACTGTCATGGAGATGGGAAGATGAAGAAGGATAGATAATTACAATTGCATATTATTGAAGGATGTCACACATTTTTTCTGCTTAATTTGAAGCATATGAAACCCTGTTAGATAGGATGACAGGTCATTATAAACTCTATTTACTGATAAGAAACTGAGGTGTAGGTGAATTAAATGCTGTGCCCAGTGTCAAATAGCTGGTAAATGTCAGAATAGTAACTCAAAACCAGGCCTTCTTACTACAGATTCTGTATTTTGTCCAGAATGGTTCAGTCTCCTATGACTTACTTTGGAAGACTCTATGCTTTCTGAACCTCCTGGTGGTTCTGCTACAAATCATCATATATTAATTTCCTTAAATTTTAAAGCATTTAAGGCTGATGCATTATTTTCCCCCTCTGTATTTACTATGGTTGTTGCCATTGTTAGCTTTTAAAATTAAAGCATGTACATAATTGTATATTCATTTTAATCAGTATATCTGTTGCTCATTGATGTATTATAGGCACATTTCTAAGTGCTTTTTATTTATTATAATTGCTTTACATTTGCTTTTGTAGACTTTCCTCTGGGGTGTTCAAACATGATGAAAATAAAGGCTGTTTTAGTCATTATATTCTGTGAAGTATAATAGAAAACATGAAAGCCAGCATACTTGTTCTTAGAGATATTTAAGAAAAGAGCAGACAACTGTTTGTGTTAGATGATTTAAAGTTTTGGACTTCCAATCCCAATTTTTTAGTCCTCTGTCTTATCTCTGGTTATCTCAAAGGACTGCTGGAAAGTCTCCAAGCTAAATTAAATTTATTTCTTTAAGTATAAAAGTTTACAAAGGCTAATAGGCACAGTTCCAAATTAAGAGCTTAAAAACATTGTCTAATCTCTTTATGTGTGTTTTTTTTCAAGTTTTTATTCATTCATTCAACAAATATTTATTAATGTCTTTTAACGAACAGACTCTGTGCTATGTACACTGACAAAAGATGGAATTTGCCTAGACTTTTGTTTATTGGGAGTTTTTAAATCACAGATTCAATTTCAGTGCTTGTAATTGGTCTGTTTGTGTTTGATATTTCTTCCTGGTTTGATCTTGGGAGACTGTATCTTTCCAGGAATTTGTCCATTTCTTCTAGGCTGTCCATTTGATTGACACAGAGTTGCCTCTAGTAAGTAGTCTCTTAGGTCCTTTATATTTCTGTGGTGTCAGTTGTAACTTCTCCTTTTTCATTTCTAATTTTATTGATTTAGGCTCTCCCCCTTTTTTTCGTCATGAATCTGGCTAAAGGTTTATCAATTTTGCTTATCATTTCAAGCAATAATAATCTACATTCCAACAATTTTTGTCTCAATCCACCAATTCCACTCCTAGGTAAATACCCTTTAGAAACACTCCTGTGCATATGTAAAGAGACTTCCAAAAATATTTATGCAACATTTTTATAGCAGAAAATTCAAACTAATCCAAATGTATAATTAATAAAAGAAAGAAAATATTATAGTATATTTATCTAATGGAATTCTATACAATAATGGAAATGAATATCTGTACAGTAACTTGGGTGAATCTCACAAATAAAAAAGTTGAGTAAATAAAGCAAATGGCAGAACACATTTATATAAAGCCCAACATTGATGTATTATTTATGGAAGCATACTTACATAATAAATGCTAAAGAAATGCATGGTAATGAAAAAATACAGTATCAAAGTAAGGATAGTGGGTATCTCTGAAGTGCAGGGTTGCAAGAAAGGCTAGTAATACTGCTGGGAAGAGCAACAGGGGACTTAAATTGTATTGGTAAATATTTTTTCAGCCTAAGTGTGGATATATGGTTGTCCATTCATTATTATTTATTGCTTTTTATATATCTGAAATATTGTGTTAGGTATGTATTTTTAAGAAATAATATGTAGTTCTTGTCATGAGCTTAATGCAGGAAGGGAAGGATCAACAGAAATATAGAATATTTATGAGTAGGATAAATATTCTATTTATAGAATGAATCATGTAACTGTTTTTACAGGTCTGAAATGATCTAATACAGGGGACTTCAAGTTACTCAGCATCTTTCAATCTAGTGTAACAAGGACTCTCATTGAAATATATTCAAAGTAATATGGGCCACAAGGGCAGGCACAGTTGACTACCAAGACAGAAGGAGGGAGATGGTTTTTGGAAAGGCTTCAGAGAGAAAGAGAATGACATTTAACCTGGATCTTAAAGTTTGAGAAGGAATTCACTAAGTAGGCTGAAGAGAAGAATGCCTTCCAGATAGACAGAAGTTAAGACACTTTTGCATGGATCGAATCCTCCAGGTGGAGTATGTGGAGGTTAAAGAAGTGTAGCAGAGGAAGAGACTAAGGAGGGGGACACAAGCGACAGCAAGTTATCTGTATCGTATTTACTGTGCATGTTATACACCTGTAAACTCATTTTGTATACCTGTAGACCCAGATGGGAAACGGGCACCTAAGAGTTAAGTAACCATGCTCTCTTTGGCAGCACACATACTAAAATTGGAACAATACAGAGAAGATTAGCACAGCCCCTGCGCAAAGATGACACACAAATTCGTGAAGTGTTCCTTATTTGTAGAGGGAGGGACCATATGTATACCTATGGCTGATTCATGTTGAGGTTTGACAGAAAACAACAAAATTCTGTAAAGCAGTTATCCTTCAATTAAAAATAAATAAATTAGAAAAAAAAAAGAAAAGAGTTAAGTAACCTGCCCAAGGCCATAGGACTAGCAGGAGGTGGAACCAGGATTCGAACTCTTGGCAGTTCAAATCCTGTCTGGTCCAGAGTCTGTGCCCTTGGCCAGTAAGCTGTACTCTGAATCACTGCATGATAAGCAAAGTCAGAAGAAAGGGGTGTTTATAATGCCAGAGGAACAAGAGTAAATTTCAAAAAAAAAAGGAATAGTTAGCAGTGTGAAAGACCTTAGGGAGATAAAGTAGAAATACCACAGAGACCATTGGATTTAAAAAAAAGAAAAAATCACTGTGCTCTAGGATGTAGTAAGGGATACCAAGATAATAGAGATGTGGGTATCTCAGTAGTAATTCAGTCCACCAGTTCTGTGGGGCAGTGATTATAATTCCCACTGTCATGTAAATATTATTAGCTCCATTTTATATGTAAAGTAACTGAGACTCAAAGATATCTGGCCTAAATTATATAATTTATTAGCGATAGAACTCAGTCTCAAATCCAGACATCCTGTCTTAAGCCATAATGCATCTTTCCATTTTACCATGCATACTTTCCACAAGCAGTGTTATACAGTTCTAAGGTCATCAGTCAGTACAGGAGGTGAGGTTTACTTGTAAGAATTAACTTGCTTTTTAGCTCAATATATCCTGTCTCAGGGTTTCCCCAGTGGCTCAGTGGTGAAGAATCTGCCTGCCAATGCAAGAAATGTGGGTTCGATTCCTGGGTCAGTAAGATATGCTGGAGAAGGAAATGGCAACCCACTAAAGTTTTCTTGCCTACGAAATCCCCTGGACAAAGGACCCCAGTAGGCCATAGTCCATGGGGGTTGCAAAGAGTCAGACATGACTCAGTGACTAAACAACAAACAACAAATCCTGTCTCAACATTATAGGTAAACTAGAAGGATCCTTGAATAGAATAATGAAATACTTTAGTGAATCAGTCATGCTTTTTTTTTTTTTTTAATTTGAGTAAACAGATGAACTATTTCCTTGTTAGGGTAAGTGCCCCTATTTTAATAAGTTGCAAAGTTTCTGTAGCACCTCAATCCTTTATGTAATCCACTTCCTCCTTCTTAACCAACACATATTTATCAGCTGTGTACTAAGGATACAAAAATGTGAATAAGATTCTTTCCCTCAGTGAGCTTACTATCCAGCTGATAGTTGGGATTAAAAGTTATTATAATTTTATCTCAGTGGACTTCCTTCTCCAAACCTACAACTCCAGTATAATCATGAGGAAAACTAGACAAATTCCAATTGAGAGATATTCTGTGAAATACTTGACCACTATTCCTCAAAGCTATCAAGGTCCTCAGGCAAGAAAAGTCAGCCAAAATGAGTCTAAGATGACATGATGACAAAAATATGTTATCCTGGGAAGGATAATAGGATCCTGAAACAGAAAAAGGATATTAAGTGAAAACCAAGGAAGCCTCAATGAAATGTGGACTTCAGTTGATGGTTTATCCATATTGGTTCATTAATTATAACAAATGTACCATACTAATGTAAGATGCTAGTAATAGGGGAAACTGTGCAGAATATATGGGAACCCTGAACTATCTTTGTAGACGTCTGTAAATCTAAAATTGTTCTTAAATAAAAGTTTATTTGTAAAAAGTAATAATAAAGTCAAAATAATTGTACATGCTATTTCTTTGGAATTTAATTAAAACACGTTTCTTCATAAAATGTTCCCAATTTGGTTGACATGTATGATGGGACTGACACCTGCGGTCTGCTGATAGCTGCATGTGCTACATGTGTATGCTAGGTACCTGCCGTATAAACTTTTTCTATTTCAGTGTCTTATGCATGTAGATGGGCTTCCCTGGTGGCTCAGATGGTAAAGCATCTGCTCCAATGCAGGAGACCCAGGTTCAGTCCCTGGGTTGGGAAAATCCTCTGGAGAAGGGAATGGCAACCCACTCCAGTATTCTTACCTGGAGAATTCCATGGACAGAGGAGCCTGGCAGGCTATGGTCCATGGGGTTGCAAAGAATGCAAAGTCAAGTGGGCCTTAGGAAGCATCACTACGAACAAAGCTAGCAGAGTTGATGGAATTCCGGTTGAGCTGTTTCAAATTCTAAAAGGATGATGCTGTGAAAGTGTCGCACTCAATATGCCAGCATATTTGGAAAACTCAGCAGTGGCCACAGGACTGGAAAAGGTCAATTTTCATTCCATTCCCAAAGAAAGGCAATGCCAAAGAATGTTCAAACTACTGCACAATTGCACTCACCTCACATGCTAGCAAAGTAATACTCAAAATTCTCCAAGTGAGGCTTCAATAGCACATGAACGTTGCTATTCCAGATGTTCAAGCTAGATTTAGAAAAAGCAGGGGAACCAGAGATCAAATTGTCATCATCTGTTGGATCATTGAAAAAGCGATAACGTTCCAGAAAAACATCTACTTTTGCTTTATGGACCATGCGAAAGCCTTTGACTCTGTGGATCACAAAAAAACTGTGGAAAATTCTTAAAGAGATGGGAACACCAGACCACCTGACCTGCCTCCTGAGAAATCTGTATGCAGGTCAAGAAGCAACAGTTAGAACTGAATGTGGGACAACAGACTGGTTCCAAATCGGGAAAGGAGTACATCTAGGCTGCATATTGTCACCCTGCTTATTTAACTTACACGCGGAGTACATCATGAGAAATGCCGGGCTGGATGAAGCACAAGCTGAAATCAGGATTGCAGGGAGAAATATCAGTAACCTCAGGTATGCAGATGACACCACCTTTATGGCAGAAAGTGAAGAGGAACTAAAAAGCCTCTTGATGAAAGTGAAAGAGGAGAGTGAAAAAGTTGGCTTAAAGCTCAACATTCAGAAAAAGAATATCATGGCATCTGGTCCCATCACTTCATGGGAAATAGATGTGGAAACAGTGTCAGACTTCATTTTGGGGGGCTCCAAAATCACTGCAGATGGTGATTGCAGCCATGAAATTAAAAGATGCTTGCTCCTTGGAAGAAAAGCTGTGACCAACCTAGACAGCATATTAAAAAGCAGAGACATTACTTTGCCCACAAAGGTCCGTCTAGTCAAGGCTATGGTTTTCCCTGTGGTCATGTATGGATGTGAGAGTTGGACTATAAAGAAAGCTGAGTGCCAAAGAATTGATACTTTTGAACTGTGGTATTGGAGAAGACTCTTGAGAGTCCTGTGGACTGCAAGGAGATCCAACCAGTCCATCCTAAAGGATATCAATCCTGGGTGTTCATTGGAAGGACTGATGTTGAAGCTGAAACTCCAATACTTTGGCCACCTCATGTGAAGAGTTAACTCATTGGAAAAGACCCTGATGCTAGGAAAGATTGAAGGCAGGAGGAGAAGGGGACGACAGAGGATGAGATGGTTGGATGGCATCACTGACTCAATGGACATGAGTTTGAGTAAACTCCAGAAGTTGGTGATGGACAGGGAGGCCTGGCATGCTGCGATTCATGGGGTTGCAAAGAGTCAAACATGACTGAGCAACTGAACTGAACCGAACTGAATGCTGACCTTGATAGTTAGGTGTCAAAGTTATCTTCTTGAAAAGAGCTAGTTGAATTTGGTAAAATGTTAAATTAATGTTTTGTTGACTTCTTTATTCTCAACACTAACAAGTTGCTTTTAATATGTTAAATCCTCTAATCATTACATTTAAATAAATCATTTTCTAAACGAGAAATGTCAATCAGTCTACTTACTAATCTGTTGGTAGTTTCTGATTACTAGTTATTAGTGAAAGCCTATATTTAGTTGCTTGATATAGTAAGTGTTCAAATAATAAGTGCTTAATGCATGTTCAGTTCAGTTGCTCAGTCGTGTCGGACCCTTAACGACCTCACGAATCGCAGCACGCCAGGCCTCCCTGTCTATCACCAACTCCCAGAGTCTACTCAAACTCACGTCCATGGAGTTGGTGATGCCATCCAGCCATCTCATCCTCTGTCGTCCCCTTCTCCTCCTGCCCCCAATTCGTCCCAGCATCAGGGTCTTTTCCAGTGAGTTAACTGTTCGCATGAGGTGGCCAAAGTACTGGAGTTTTAGCTTTAGAATCAGTCCTTCCAATGAACACCCAGGACTGATCTCCTTTAGGATGGACTGGTTGGATCTCCTTGCAGTCCAAGGGACTCTCAAGAGTCTTCTCCAAAAGCACCAATTCTTCAGCGCTCAGCTTTCTTCACAGTCCAACTCTCACATCCATACATGACCACAGGAAAAACCACAGCCTTGACTAGATGGACCTTTATGGGCAAAGTAATGCCTCTGCTTTTTAATATGCTGTCTAGGTTGGTCATAACTTTTCTTCCAAGGAGTAAGCGTCTTTAATTTCATGGCTGCAGTCACCATCTGCAGTGACTTTGGAGACTAAAAAATAAAGTCTGACACTGTTTCCACTGTTTCCCCATCTATTTCCCATGAAGTGATGGGACCAGAAGCCATGATCTTAGTTTTCTGATTTAAATCCAAATCTGAATTAATGGACTATATTCATGATTTTTTCTCTGTGTGCTCCTGTACTTTTTATTGAGAAGGAATTGTATTTTACACTGAGCATAATTTGGAAATGACTTTGTTGTCTGATGGGTAAGGAGTTTACATCTCGTCTGCCATCTGTTATCTACCAAAAAGATCCCTAGATCATTCCATTGATCAGACAGGTTAAGCAGTCCCAGATGTATTTGTAGGTCTTATCTTTTCTGCAGATTTGTAGGTCTTGTCTTGTCTTTTCTTCTGAGATCCTGGAAGACAAAGTAGCCTCTTAAATATTTGGTGCCCAGAATGGTGAATTCTGGTACAGTGGTAGGCTCATACCACTAGGCTCATAGAGAAGGCAATGGCACCCCACTCCAGTACTCTTGCCTGGAAAGTCCCATGGACGGAGGAGCCTGGTAGGCTACAGTCCATGGGGTCGCTAAGAGTCGGACACGACTGAGCGACTTCACTTTCACTTTTCACTTTCATTCATTGGAGAAGGAAATGGCAACCCACTCCAGTATTCTTGCCTGGAGAATCCCAGGGACGAGGGAGCCTGGTGGGCTGCCATCTATGGGGTCGCACAGAGTCGGACACAACTGAAGCGACTTAGCAGCAGCAGCAGCAGCAGGTAGGCTCATAGTGTGTTCTAAATAAATATTGTTGTAATGTCCTTCCTCTCTGTTACTGGGAAATAACAATTATTGTTTCATATAGTATAGGATGAGATAACCAGACTTTTGTTGAATGTTAAACTTCAGCCTAAGCTAGTATTTCCCCAGTTTGCCTAATCAGCTGGAACACTTATTAAGAAATGACAAATACCCTGACCTGGAGATCATTTCTGTAGACTTGGGGTAGATCGTGGTGATCTTTTTGAAAAAGGCCGTGCATTTTTAAATATTAGTAGTGTAGTAACTAGCAATGGCACCCAACTCCAGTACTCATGCCTGGAAAATCCCATAGACGGAGGAGCCTGGTGGGCTACAGTCCATGGGGTCGCCAAGAGTCGGACACGACTGAGCAACTTCACTTTCACTTTTCACTTTCATGCATTGGAGAAGGAAATGGCAACCCACTCCAGTGTTCTTGCCTGGAGAATCCCAGGGATGGGGGAGCCTGGTGGGCTGCCATCTATGGGGTCACACAGAGTCGGACACGACTGAAGCGACTTAGCAGCAGCAGCAGTGTACTAACACTTTTTTGGTTTTAAAGGGCAGAAATCCAACAAAAATGAATTGCAGCCAAAGGAGGAGAAAAGGGAATTTATTGCTTCACTCAATATGAAATAGGGCCTGGGGAAGGGAGGTATTAATCTGCTTCTTGCTTCTGGATTGTATCCTAGCTTTATCAGGCAAAGAATGCATAACAGAGATGCTTGGGGGAACCCTGGGGTATTCAGGAGAACTCTCTTATGCTTCAGTCTTATCCATAGCTGTAGGTCCTGCCTTTCTGCCTTTGTACCATTCTTATTTTAGCCCTGGGTAGTTTCCCAGCTCAGCAAGGATCTTGTGCAGGCTCTAGGCAAAAGGAATCTTTTTTTACAAAAGTGGTATTTTCTCCCCAGCTTTCAGATTGACCAGTTCAACTCAGTACTGATAATCTCCAATGTGCACTAGTATGATCTTACAGATTGTAAGTATTTTGAATATCTCCTCTATTTCATATTAAGCAGTTTGGTTTTTTTTATAGGAACTGATTGAAGTCCATCTGTACAGCCAATGCATCCTGTTTTCTCTACCGTGTATCTTTTTGTAGTGTGCCTTAGTAGTGGTGAGTCCTGGTATAAAAGACCACGGTTCAATGAACTGTCTCCCACTATGTGAGAATGGCCAACCTCAGCATGAGAGAGAGGTCTGCATTTTGTAGGCCCCAGTCTTGATCCAGTCAGTTCTACGTTTTAAGGGCTCGTTTATACCACCCCTCTTCTGTGTACCAATTTCTGTCTCATAAGAGTCTTTGGATGGAAGTAATAGAATCAAATTCTGGTTAACAGCAAAATTTATAATTTTAACCATTTTTAAGCATACAATTTACTGATATTAAGTACATTCACTTTGTTTTGCAAGCATCACCACCATCCATCTTCATCTTTTTTCATCTTACTAAACTGAAACTCTGTACCCATTAAATAATCGCTCTCTGTTCCTCCCTCCCTCCAGCCCCTGCCCCACCATTCTTTCTGTCTCTATGATTTTGACTACTCCAGATTACTCAAATGAGTGGACTCATACAGTATTTGTCCTCTTGTGACTGGTTTATTTCACTTAACATAATGTCCTCAAGATTATCTGTATTATTGCTTGTAGGACTTTTAATGGACTAGCTCATCTAACTTTTTGACCTCTTGTCACTTTTCTCCTTGCTTTCTGTGCATCAGTCATACTTCCTTTCTTTCTGTTTTGTGGGCCTCTCATTCCCCATCCCCCTTACATGCCTTTCTCTCTCTCTAGAATGTTCTTTCCCCTTTTTTGCCTGGTTACTTTCTGCTCATTCTTTGGATTTCAACTAACACATAACTTCTTCAGGGAATCCTTCCTTCATCTCCTAGAATCTGTTAATTTCTGTGTTATGTGATCTCATAGTACCATGTAAGTTTTTTGTAGTACTTAAAATAGTTTAAGTGAAACATCTATTTATGTTCTGTGGTTGGTGAATGTCTGTCATGGTGAGAGGGACCATGTCTTTTTTTACTATCTAAGTTTAGCATGTGGAGCATAACAAAGAGGCTGTGTTCAATACTATATCCCTGACACCAAGTATGTGATAGGTCTTTCAGTAAATAGTGTTACATATATAATAAGTATATTAAAATTTTTTGACTTCATGAATTTAGATCTGGAGATTGATGGCTTAAGGTCTTTCTGTCTCTAAGATAATCTACTATCTGAGCCTTATTTGACTTGAAGAAATCTCCCTTCAATAAAAATCCTTATTCATTGTTTGCCAGATGCTTAATGTTTTCACAAGTCATCCTTATTTCATCTTTAAATTTTCTATTTTTTCATATTATTAGTATTTGTATTTGCCAATGGGTCTTCCCCTTCCAAACTGTCACTAATTATTTTTCTAACTTTCTAAGTTACAAATCTGATCTGTTCTGGAACCTTTAGGGCAAGTGCTTCTTACACTATGTCTGTTGAAGGAGCAATATTTTTCATTCATCTTAGACTAAGAATTTTATAAATATAATAAAAATGAGTTACTAGAAACATGAAATTTCTAAAAATCTAAGCGTAAACCACAAATTTTTATTAGGCTTAACAACACGAAGTTACCCGTTAAATTATAATACAAAATTTCTAAGTGTTTACTCTTCAATTTCTGTACTTATTACAAACTGGTAACCATTTGCTGTTGAGAACTGTACATAAAGTACTAGATGCTTTAGGTGTCTATGAAGGAACACCAGGGAGAGGATGTTAAGGTGAGGCAGAATGGATAGGTTCTGCTTCCCTACTCCCCTTCTTCCAGATAAGCTCTGTAGTTATTGTTGTTATGTTTTGCATAAAGATATGTTTGAAAATGTTCTTTAACTGAAAAAGGTTTGAAAACTTCTAATCTGCAGCATATGTTCCTCAATCTTTATCTGATTCTAACCTAGTTTTCTAATCAGTCACTGCTTCCTGATTTGAATCCTATGCTTGAATCATCTATCATTTTCCGCAAAACATCACACAAGCCGTTTTACTGCTTAGTACTTTTGTATTTTTTTTTTCTTAACTAGAATTTCCCAAACTTCCTTCTGTATCTGGAATAAGATGCTTTCCCTAAATTTTGGTTCAAAAATCACCTTCTCTGTGAAGCTTTTTCAATTAATTTAGACAAAATTGGTCTCCACCTTTAACAACTATATATTATATTATTATAATGTATTTGCTTATTCTATCTCCACATAGATTAACATGGTTCAAGTCCTGTCCATCCTCACATCCCTAGCCTAGGGTTGGGCACATAAACTAGTTAATAAATATTAGGTGAGTAAATTGGGAAAGTCATCAATATTTGGTGCATATCTCAGGCATAGAAGCTTTCTTTTTGGTCTTGGACAAGCTGTATGATTTTCTCTTCACTAGGGAACCTATCCCTGAGTGTTATGACATATATAATAAAGGTTGAAATATTGGTCCTAGAAAAATAGAAGTATTGATCCTCATGCATTGAAGCTCTGTGTGTATGGGGTGTATAGAGAAGGAGATTAAAACTGTATTAGCCTTGAAATTGGTTTGATTGAAAATTTTGAAATTAATCCTTTAAATAGCACTCTTGTTTTGCTTTTTCTTAATTGGATTTGTCTATTCATGCAGTTTTATGAGTGACCTATAAGTGATCTCCTGTGGCAAGAGAGACTGTTGTTCAGTCGCTCAGTCATGTTTGATGCTTTGCAACCCTATGGACTGTAGCACACCAGACTTTCCTGTCCTTCACCATCTCCCGGAGCTTGCGCAAACTCATGTCCGTTGAGTCAGTGATGCCATCCAACCATCTCGTCTTCTGTCCCCTTCTTCTCCTGCTTTTTATCTTTCCCAGCATCAGAGTCTTTTCAAAAGAGTCACCTCTTTACATCAGGTGGCCAAAGTATTGGAGCTTCAGTTTCAGGATCAGTCCTTCCAATGAATATTCAGGGTTGATTTCCTCTAGAATTGACTGGTTTGATCTTGCAGTCAGGGGACTCTCAAGAGTGGTCTCCAACACCACAGTTCAAAAGCATCAGTTCTTCGGCACTCAGGCTTCTTAGTTCAGAGAGACTGGCCTATGGAAAAAGTACCGGATTTGGAGTCACATGACATAGATATTTCTAATCCTAGACCCAGTGGTTACTAGCTTTGTAAACTTTACCAGTCACTTAAATCTTGTTTTCTTTTTTTTTTTTTTTTCATTTGTAATGCAGGAATACTAAGATTTGTACTTTGTACTTTGTACCTCACAAAGTTGTGAGGGTCAAATGAAGTAGAGTATATGAGAGTATATGAAACCCCAGAAAGTGTACTATTTACTGTCAGCTGCTTGACTTCAGAGGAGTTAAAGTCTTTTTATCTTCGCTTATTTTCTTGTAAAATGGAAATCGTAATACCTGTATCATAGGTTTATTGTAAGAATTAAGTTGTTCATATAAAGTGTCTAACCAGTTGACTTGGGTGTTTGATTAACAATCATTCACATTTTCTTTAGCGCACATGCTTTCTCAACCCCCACCCTGAATTAGGATTGGGTAATAATAATGATAAGTGACAAGAAATAGAGATTAGTTACTTGTTTACTGAGTGCTGCTGCTGCTAAGTCGCTTCAGTCGTGTCCAACTCTGTGCAACCCCATAAACGGCAGCCCATCAGGCTCCCCCGTCCCTGGGATTCTCAAGGCAAGAACACTGGAGTAGGTTGCCATTTCCTTCTCCAATGCATGAAAGTGAAAAGTGAAAGTGAAGTCGCTCAGTCGCGTCCGACCGTCAGCGACCCCACGGACTGCAGCCTTCCAGGCTCCTCCGTCCATGGGATTTTCCAGGCAAGAGTACTGGAGTGGGGTGCCATTGCCTTCTCCGTGCTAGTGTGTGCTTAATTTTGTGCCAGTGCTGTGGGGGAAATGGAGATATAGTAGCAATGCCTAACATTTCATTTTAGCTATTAAGTATTTATTTAACACTTGTCAGATTCAGAGGATGAGGACGTAAACTTAAAGCAACCCTACCCATCAAGGCATATAATTTAGCAGAAGTATCAGACAAACAAATAAATTTTAACACTGTATAGGGCTGTAATATAGAGGAAGCATAATGTTACTTGAGAGTATGAGGAACGCTTCTCAGGAGAGGTAATATATAAATTGGGTTTTAAAGGATGCATGGAAGTTTATCAGTTGGACTGAAGTGCTAAGGAGAGGGCATTCCAAATGGAAGGTATCAGCATATGCAATGTTTGGGACTGTATAAATAGTTGAGTGCAACTGTGGTATTGGGAAGATCCCCTGGAGGAGGGAATGGCAACCCACTCCAGTATTCTTGCCTGGAGAATCCCCTGGACAGAAGAGCCTAGTGGGCTACAGTCCATAGGGTCGCAAAGAATCAGACACGACTGAAGCACACATGCGTGTACTGTGGTATTAAGGTTGAGAAGGAGTGACTGGAAGTGGAGTGAGAGGTAGGCAAGGGCTGGATCATCCAAAAGACCTATACACATTCCTAGGAGCTTCAGCATCACCCTGCAGACAGAAGGGACACAGAGTTTGGAGCGTAGGATCTCTTACATGTTACAGGAAAATGGCGTGCATGGCCTTGTGAATGATGGGACCGGGGATCTTTACAGATTGCTTAAATTCTTTTAGGTTAACTCATCTAATTCTTCCAACAGGCCTTTGAAAGTTGGCAAAGCAGAAATTAATCCCATTTGATATATGAACCAGTGAGAATTAGAGATGACGCTGGAAATTAGTCAAGGTCAGCACTTACTGAATAAAGATTAAACCCAGGCCTTTTCCCAATTTACTTTTAGTTTCACCACAATACATTGAAACTCACAGTCCCTGCCACCAAATGAAATTGACAGCTTGTTGGGGATGTTAAAGGGCAATTTTCTTTAAAAGAGTGAAGTCTTTAGCCAAGATATGGAAACACCCTAAGTGTGCACCGATGGATGAGTAGATAGAGAAAATGTGTAGATGTGCAATGGAATATTATTCAACCTTCAAAAAGAAAGTAGTCCTGCCATTTGTGACAGCATGTGTGAGCCTGGAGGGCATTATGCTGAATGAAATAAATCAGACTGAGAAAGACAATTATATCACTCCTATGTGGACTCTTAAAAAAAAAAAAATTGAACTCTTAGAAACAGAGAGTAGAATGGTGGTTGCCAAGGGCTGGAAGGTAGAAGAAACGGGGAGAGGTTGGTAAAAGGGGGGAAAAAGGGTAAAATGAACAAAAATTTTATTTAGCTCATTAATAAATTTAGAAAACAGAGAGTACAATAATGGTTTAAAAGAGGACTCAGAGTTTTTAGGGATAAATTGTGTGATCTGCACTTGATTTGCTATGGACCAGGATCATCTGTAGTTTTCTCTGCTAGTGTATTATTATGAGTACTAATAATACTCACCTGCAGTCCTTTGTAAAACGACATACAGTCCCACTGTGCAATCTTGGTCCACATGCTCACTTTCTGTTTAGATTACCTGCCAGTATCCTTCTTAAGTGTTTGAATTATCCTTCCCAGAAATGAAAACTCTGCCCCCAAACTCATCAGCCTAGTTGTCTGGATCCTAATGCCTATGTTTAAAAGAGTCTTCTAGGTGTCAACTGTCTGGATTTTCTAAGTATTAGTTCTGCAGAATTCCTTGTCATAAAGCTGTCTTCCCCCTTAGATCTGTGAAGGATTTTTAGAACAGTCTGTTTTGCTGTAGGTGCATTCCTAAGAAGCTTTATGTTATAAAGAATTAGTATGACAATACTTACTTAAGGTTTTTTTTTCTTCTGTATGAAAGTAATGTGCGTATACAGCTCTACCTATATGCCTATAAAATCTAAAATCTTGAGGAAATCCAGTATTTGTTTTTGTTTAACTTTTGCAAAAGAATTTTTCCTTTCCTGTCTCCACTAGCATTGCTTTATCACATTTATTGCCTGTTGCTATGCACTCAAAGCAGTTGTTTTACACTTAAACAGTATCTTTCTCTTTTTCTTTCTTTCATTCTTTTTCTCCTCTCCCTTTCATTTTTCCTTTCATTCTTCCTTCTCTTTCCCCTTCCCTCTCTTCCTCCCATCCTTCTTCCTTTCTTCTCTCATTCTCTCTGTCTCTCTCTCCCCTTCATATTTCCAAGTAAGATATGTCAAGATGCTGCAAATAATGTTTCCTAAGACAATATATAGGTATATCTCTTTAACTAAATGCTACCAGCTTAAAATTAGTCATCTATTCATATCATCTGTAGACAAGTCAATTCTCTCATGATTTGTCATGAGCCAGTACGCCTCAACATCTAGCAAATGCCCCAGATCTTTCCCCTGGTAGACATTCGTCTGTGAGTTGGTGATGGACAGGGAGGCCTGGCGTGCTGCAGTTCCTGGGGTCGCAAAGAGTTGGACACGACTGAGCGACTGAACTGAACTGAACTGATGCTTTAGCTCAAAAT
The DNA here is from genome assembly GCF_014754425.2 of Oryx dammah. Taxonomy (NCBI): domain Eukaryota; kingdom Metazoa; phylum Chordata; class Mammalia; order Artiodactyla; family Bovidae; genus Oryx; species Oryx dammah. The sequence continues at coordinate 102,786,672 of NW_024070212.1, forward strand.
CATTATTTCTTAAGGTAAAAAATGAAAAGCTCAGTTTTGTATGTGAGAAACAGTTTGAGTGTTTATTAAAATATAAATGTGTGAAAGAATGGTGTGTGAAAGTCAAATAGCTGAAAGACCAAGTGATTTGTATCTTCTTTGGCACATTTTCTATTTTCTATCACTGATTACTGTTGAGTATACTGGGTCACTGTAAGACTGAATCAGAATTCTGTTTTAACCCCAGCTATTCTGACACCACCTGGTATATTGCAATTTAATTCCGCCACTAAGCACCCAGAGTTAATATCAGATTCCATGGGTTTAAGGGAATATGATCCCCAAAAGATTGCCCCCACTTCAGGTGCCAGCCTCAAATGTGGTCCCCAGATCGCCTGTGCGTCCCACCAGCTGACTACAAATCTGACACACAGGTTCCTATGATTGCTCCCAGGTTCAGTAATTTACTAGAACAACTCACAGGACTAGGAAAATGCCATATAAATGCCAGATTTATTATAAAGGATAAAAATCAGGAATGGCCAAATGAAGAGACACATAGAGCAAGCCCTGGCAGAGTCCTGAACGGAGCTTCTGTGTCCTCTCTCCATAGATCAGGGTACAACACCCTCCTGGCACATTGATGTGTTTACTAATTAGTACACTCCACTGACCCTGAGTGTCCAGAGTTTTGGTTGGGATTTTATTATTTAGGCCTTGAAGTTCAGACTGGCTCAAAGCCCCAACTATTAAATCACATGGTTTGATCTTTCTGGCACCCAGCCCCCATCCTGAGTGATCTAGCATAAACTCACATGTGCCCAAGAGGCTAATGGATAACAAAAATACCTCTGTCACTTGGAAAATTTCAGGGGTTTTAGAAACTCTTTGTTAGGAACCTGGAACCAGAGAGCGATAAATTCCTTATTATGAGAGTGCCTGGCGTATAAAAAGAAGTTTAGCATAGTAGCTAGGAGTAGTGTAGTAGAAGCTTATTTTCTTTTCCTCATGGGGTTGTGGTAGAGATTAAAGGTAAAGCATGTAAATCACTTTACACAATACATAGTAAGTCTTGAATATATATTTGCTAGTATTAAGGGATGTTTTTGTTTCTTAGGGCTGCTGTAACAAATTATATCACAAATTAAATGGCAGTTTTTTCTCTCACAGTCTAGAGAGTAGTGTTCCAAAATTAAGGTGTCAGTTGGACTGTGATCGCCCTGAGACTGGAGAGTCTTTACTTGCCTCTTCCTAGTTTGTGGTGGTGGCTGCAGTCCTTGGCTTGCAGTGCATCACTCCAATCTCTGCCTCTCTTGCCCCATGGTGTTCTGTGTATGTGTGTCCCTCTTTACGTGGTGTTTTCTTTCTCTTAGAGAGATACCAGTCATATCGGTTTAGGACCCACCCTAATGACCTCAAATGTGGACTTCCCTGTAGCTCAAATGGTAAAGAATCTGCCTGCAATGCAGGAGACCCCGGTTTGATCCTTTGGTCGGGAAGATCCTGTGGAAAAGGGCAATCCACTCCAGTGTTCTTACTTGGAGAATCCCGTGAACAGAGGAGCTTGGCGAGCTATAGTCCATGGGATTGCAAAGAGTCAAACATGACTGAGCAATTAACACTAATGACTTCATTTGTGGCTCAACAGTAAAGAATCTGCCTGCAGTGCAGAAGACACAGGAGACCTGGGTTTCATCCCTGGATGGGGAAGATCCCCTGAGAAGGACATGGCAACCCACTCCAGTATTCTTGCCTGGAGAATCCCATGGACAGGGGAACTTGGCAGGCTACAGTCCATGGGGTCGCAAAGAGCTGGACACAACAGAAGTGACTGAGCACGTGAGCACAAAGGACCTACTTCCAAATAAGGTCACATTCACAGGTACCAGCAGTATACAGTGTGGAGAAAATAACTCGTAACTGTCTGTCCTCTGGCCCCTCAAAATTCATGTCCTTTCCAAGTGCAAAATACACCCCCCATCTATATATCCCCCTAAATTTTAACCCATTCCAGCATCCAACCCAAGTCCAGAATCTCATCTAAATATAATCAGCTCAAAGTCTCAAATCTCACCTTCTATATCATCTAAATCAGGTATGGATGAAACTTTGCTGTGGTCCATCCTGAGACAAAAATTGCTCTCTGTGGACCTATAAAACCTGGAAAACAAGTTATCTGCTTCCAAGATAGAAAGGTTGGACAGGCTTAGGAAAGACATTTCCTTTTCGAAGGTGAGAATGTAGAAGGAACAGAAGGATCACTAGTCTGAAGGAACTTCACAGCCCAGCAAAATAAACTCCCATTAAACTTCAAGGCCTGGGAATAATCCTCTGTGACTCAGTGCTCTATCCTCTGGCCTGGGGCAGGCCCGTTCTTTTAACCCGAGGGTCCCTTGAGCCCAGGCAGCTCCTTCTATGGCTCTGCCTGTGGTGTTAATTAGTCTTCATTTAATTCTGTCTCTGTTCCTTTCAGTCCAGGCTGGCAGCACTTCTGCTGATATAAAATTCTGAAAACCTTGTCTGTCTCTATGCAGTTCATTGGTGTCCAAACCATCTGACAAGGAGATCTCTCTCAGATCTTTCCTGGATAACCATGTATCTCTATTCCTAGCTTCTGAGGTGATTGATTGTGTGCCTTGAGTCGGGTAAATGATTGTCTAGCCACATCCTTGGCCCTGTTTTCAGAGCATGCTGTTTGGATAGGCAGAGAATTTTCCAAATCATCAAGTGCTTGTTCTCTTTTGCTTAACAATTTATTCTTCAATTTATCTCTTCTCATACTTATAAACACCAAAGAAATACTGAGCCACATTTCAACACTTTGCTTAGAAATCTGCTCAGCTAAATATCCAAGTTCATCACTTACAAGTTCACCCAGTGACTGAACACAGTTCAGACAAATTTTCTGCTACTTGATTGCAAGAACTGCCATTCCCCCGGTGTCCAATAACATGTTCCTCATTTCCTTCTAAGGCCTCACTGAAAAGCACCTTTAATATTCATATTTCTACCAACCATCTTTTTAAGGCAATTTAATTTTTTTCCTGTCAATTGTCTACTCATTATCCAATTCCAGAGCCATTTCATTTTTAAGTATTTGTTAGAGCAGCACTCCTGCCTCTCTGATCAGCACCGAAATCTGTATTGGTTTCCTGGGGCTATCAGAAGCTAGAAAAGGCAAAGACATATATTTCCCTGCAGGCTTCAGAGACAGAATGACCCTGCCAACACCTTGATTTCAGACTTCTAGCCTCTAAACCAATGAGAGAATAAATTTTGTTTTTTATATCCAGTTTGCAGTTCTTTGTTATGGAAGCCAAAAGGAGTCAAAACCAAGGGTGTTAACTGAGTTACTGTAGTCATTAGTGAAAGACAGTGAGTATCCACCTGTATCCAGGGTTTCCTGCTATTTCCCTTTCTTTTAAACCACATTTGTGTCTAGTTGCACTATAAAGTTTACTTTTGTTATGTTAACAGCTTACAATTTGGCCTTGTTTTATCTCAGGAGAGCAGCCTTAAGTGCTTGGTAGGGATGCTTTGGTATCAAGAAGACTACAGACTTTTGGAGCAGTAGGGGCTTTAGTTTTAGAAACGTTCCTTCTGCCCAAATGCGGAGTGCTCGTTCTGAGTGCTGAGTGTTTTCCTCCTCAAGAATACTGTTGTAACACCTGCTTTCAGCAGGGTGAATTAAGAGCTGTAGTGGCACTCAATTAGCCCTTGAATACGTATTTGACCCATGAATGATGAATTACATAATAAGTCCTTTACCAGTACGCCTCACAGACATCTGTGTTTTTCAGTTTTGGGTTATTTTTCAAGGACATATTCTTTTCCTGTTCTAATGTGGACCTATACTTTCTTGAATTCCTGTTAGCCAATCTAAGAGCCAGTGTTTGCCGGCCTCTTAGAAGATACTCCATAAATAGTGTTTTGCACTGAAGAAGGCATATCCCTGACACTGCTAGTGAGAGACTAGCTCTAATGATAAATAAGAGATGTTAGTTGCCAAAGCTATCATTTCAATTTGTCTTGCTTGCACTGAGCTCATTAATAAATTGCCGCAGTGGTAATATGAAAGTAATGAACCTTCTGGAGGCCCAGCTGGGTCACAGAGCATTAGTAGAGACCTTCAGGGCAACTGCCATTGGTATACACAGTTCAGTTAAAAGGTTTCAACTTTTTATTTTCTTTGAAAGATTTATGTTTTGCAAAATCCAAGTCCTGTTTTTAACACATATATACTTTCTAAATGAATATATTTGAATTCAACCCAACAAACATGTATCTGATGCCTACGACTGTCAGGTAGTGTATTAGACCCCAAGACCTAAAGATGTATAAGGTATCCCTTAGGACTTCACGATCAAATAGGGAGAAGAGGTATGTAAGCAAATACTTTTGTAATAGTATTTAAATGCTTTTAAGTATGAACCCAATATAAACAATAGCATGGAAGAGGAAATGATTATCTAGGGAATAGAGCTAAGAAGGCTGAGGAAGAGGAGATTCATTGATTTTTGAATTAAAATTTAAAGGATGAGTTGTAAGTTAATGAGTGTATAGTGGGAAAAGAGATTTCATTGCAGACAAGTCGAAGGGCTGTAAATCATGTAGAATAAAATAGGGGAAGAAGGTAAAAAAGAAGGAGAAGATGGGTCGATGAGGCTGGAGAAGTAGTCAGGGGCCAAATCTTAAAAGATTTAGGTTTTGAAGGGCTGTGTATGCAATGCCAAGGACTTTGGACTTTGATTCTATGGGCCACATGGATCTGAAGGATGTTAAGCAGAGATGCAGGATGATCGAATTTTTATTTTAGAAGGATTACTCTGGTTGCCATACATAGGATAGAATGGAAGTAGAAAGAGACCAGTTAGAAGACTATTGACTAGTTTTGTGCAAGCAGGTAACTAACACCTTTATGTACTACAAAGAGCATAACCCAGATGGTTTCAAGTCCCAGTTCAGCCGCCTACTAACTTTCTAAACTAACTCTGGAATTTACTCATCAAAGAAATGGGAATAATAGTAATCTCTCACTGGATAGTATGAACAATCATATGAAATAACATATATATATATGTACATATATGTACACACACACACACACACACACACACATATATATATATATATATATGGAATTGCTCCAAAGAGCTGAGTATAAAAGTTAGCTTTTATATTTCAACTTCTGTCTTTGGTGAGTTTTAGTTAACTTACAACCAAATTTAGGGTTTTTCCTTCTACCACTCTGTCCCAGTAAAAAAAGGAATCAGAACATTTACAAATGTTTTATAGTCACAGTAAGATCTGCATTCCAGAATTTTCCAAACATTAAAGAAATATATATTAATAACTAAAGCTTGATCTTTTGGATGCCCTGCCAGACTCTCAGAGCATCAGGCTGAGTATCTTTGTTGAGTCAGTGGTGCAATAAAAAACTCAACAAATGAACTTTTGGGAGGAAAAAAATTATTTATTTGGCAGTGTCAGGTCTTTTTGGATGCATGTGATCTTTATTGTGGTGTACAGACTCTCTGGTTGCAACTCTCTGACTTAGCTGTCCTGTGGCATGTGGGCTCTTAGTTCCCTGACCGGGGATCAAACCCAAGTTCCTGCATTGCAAGGTGGATTCTGAACTGCTGGACCACCAGAGAAGTCCCTAACAGATGAGTTTTATAGCTGGGAAATAGCGTCAGAGTTTACTCTACCTCTGTTTCTTCAAGTGTTTAATAATATTAATGTGAATAGATGTCCTTGCTACCTTGCATCTCTGTTGTGAGGATCACATTCTTTTCTTAAGTAAACACTCACTAAACTACTATTCTAGATACTGTTATGAAGACTGTAGAAATGAATCAGATCTGGATCCTGATTTCAAGGGAATCACAGTGCTAAAAGAGCTGTAAAAGATGAATATAGATAATTGTAATACAAATAGGATGATTGTGACTCAGCTAACTTTGAAAACTACAAAGGACTTTGAAACTAGAAGTCATATTATACAAAATATTGTTTTATTTTATAAAGGGTATCTCACATATTCTCATTATTTAAAGTGTTTTTCCAAGTAAAACTGAGATGGAGTCACTTTCTGGATACCTGTGGAAAATGAATGATAAAGATAGATCGAGATTTTAGGTAGATTTCTAAACCTGCATCCGTATTTTGATCCCAGACTTGATCAGGGGGTGGGTGGGTGGGTGGGTGG